>NC_136263.1:6151305-6318805 GCF_964187855.1 Myxine glutinosa | reverse complement strand
TCCAACTTTCACCTTCATCTTCCTCAACCTTCTGCCTCACTCTTCCCCCTCCTCAAATAACACCTCACTGTGCCTCACCCAAACACCATCAAACCTTTTGTCCGCCCCATTCTTCCCTTTCTCCAAGCTATTCTGTAATCTCTGATACACCTGCAACAGCTCTCCCTACCTCTTCCTCCTCTTCCACACCGTGCCCTACCGCTCCCCCCCCCCCCCCTGTTCTGTATCCGATGCTCCCCCTTCCTCTTCCTTAACAGTATGGACCTCAAACATCCAGGGCCTTCGCTCAAACTTAATTGATCTCTCCATACAGGTTGTTTCTGACAAACCAGACGTGATCTGCTTAACAGAAACCTTCCTCCTTCATGATGTCTCTGATTCCTTGGTATCTCTCCCAGGTTACTCCCTCCTCCGGTATGATAGACCTGAGCCTCGTCCTGGAGGTGGGGTTGCTATCTTCATAAAAAACTCTCTTCCTCACTCGCCCTGCACTGCCCTCTCTCCACCTCACCCCCAGGAATACCTTTGGCTACGGCTTCCCCTTCGCTCCCACCTTTTGTTCATATGCGTGTTGTACCATCCACCAAACAGTGATGACACCATCTACATCTCGCTGTCTGATAATATGGACCAACTTCTATCTACCCATCCCAACTCTCTCTTCCTCATATGTGGTGATTTCAACTGTCACCATGCTAGTTGGCTGGGGGTGGGTACCTCTCTCACCAGCCATGGCTCTTCAGCAAAGGACTTCTGTGACTCACTGGGACTGACACAATCTGTCAATTTCCCAACCCAGATCTCAGTCAACGGAGAATCTTCTCTTCTGGACTTGGTTATGACTAACTTCCCTGAAAATTTCTGCTGCTCTTCTTCTGCTCCAATCGGCTCTTCTGATCATGTGCTTGTTAAAGTGCACATCTCTCTGACCATTTTCAGAGAGCCTCCTCAGCGTCGACGAGTCTGGCATTTCACTCAGGCCAACTGGCACGGTCTTCAAGCAGCCATCAATCATCGGGACTGGTCTCCCATCTCTACTGCCTCTGACATCAACTCATCCTGGGAATTCTTCCAAAGTAAATTGCTCTCTCTCATGCACAGATTTATCCCTTCTCGTCTTCAGTTGTCATACCCTTCCTCCCGTCCATGGTACACGGAATCTTGTGGTGAGGCTATTGCCCAGAAACAACTTGCTTTCGTCTCCTGGAAAGCAAATCCAACGGAAGGAAAACTCATTTCCTTTCACAAAGCCCGAAACAAGTGTGTGTCCACCCTCAGGAGAGCCAGGAAACAATATCTCTCCGTCCTCAGGACCGAACTCTCTTATCTGTCTCCCTCTTCCAAATCCTGGTGGCGTCTGGTAAAATCTGTTTCTGGTGTTTGTTCCCCCTCCATCCCCTCCCTCACCTTAAATGGCCACACGGCTGACTCCGCACGTGAAAAAGCTGAATGCCTCAACTCTGTGTTTGCCTCTAAATCTTGTGTCCCAAACCCATCCCTCTCTGTACCCACCGTACCCAGTCGTACCCAACTGCTCCTGGACTCTTTGTCCTTTCCTCCTGACAAGGTGGAAAAGTTTCTCTCAACCCTCGACTCTGATTCTGCAACTGGACCTGACAGCATCAGCCCACGGGTCCTAAAATCATGTTCTTCCGCTCTTTCACTCCCTCTTTCTGTTCTCTTCACCCTCTCTTTTGCTCAAGGTCATCTTCCATCTGCTTGGAAATCTGCCAACATCACCGCTTTGCACAAAAAAGGTGCAAAAACAGATCCCAGCAACTACAGACCAATCAGCCTTCTCCCAATTATCAGCAAAGTCATGGAATCCATCATTGCTTCAGATATGAAATCTTTCCTCTTCTCCAATGGCTTGATCTCTAATCATCAATTTGGTTTCAGACCTGGACACTCCACTACTCCACTCTGGACATGCTGCTTCTGCTTTCTCAACAATGGATGGAGGTCCTCAATGCCAAACAGGAAATTAGAGCAGTATCCCTTGACATAACACGTGCCTTCGATACGGTCTGGCACCCCGCTCTGCTCACCAAACTCTCCTCTTTTGGTATACATAGAAATCTCCACGCATGGCTGGCGGACTTCCTCTCTAGTCGTAGTCAACGTGTGGCCCTGAATGGGTTTCTCTCATCTCCTCTTCCTGTTCAGGCTGGAGTTCCCCAAGGCAGTGTTCTGGGCCCTGTGCTTTTTCTGGTCTTCATCAATGATCTCTCTGACTCTCTTGAAAATCCTCTCTATCTCTTTGCTGACGACTCTACTCTCTGTCGCTCCATTCTTTATCCCTCAGATCGGCAGTCTGCAGCCTCCTCACTCTCTGCAGACCTTGACAAAATCACAGACTGGGCAAACAAGTGGAACATGTCTTTCAATCCTGACAAATCTCACACTCTTATGATGTCTCTCCGAAAAGACCGAATGGACAACCCTCCCATCCACTTTCTGAATAATCCTCTCCAAGAAGTTCTGTCACTCAAGCTTTTGGGTCTCACTATCTGCCATGATCTTTCCTGGAAAAACCACATTTCAAATCTGGCCTCCAAAGCCAGTCGCCGACTGGGCATCCTCCATCGTGCGAAGTCCTTCCTTGTCACACCTGAGCTCCTCGGCCCATACAATGCTTTCATCCGCAGCTCAATGGAATACTGCTCTCCCCTCTGGGCTGGTGCTCCTGCCTCACACCTAGCTCACCTTCACGCTGTTGAAACCAAAGCATTCAGAATCATTGGAATCTCCCGCGATGAAGCTAACTCCAAGGGCCTCTCACTCACTCACCGCAGGCAGGTTGGTGGTCTTTCTCCGTCTTCTACCGACTCCTCTCTGGCCTTGCCCCCCCCAGCTCTCTCTGGGCTCTGTCCCGCAAATATTCCTACAGGTCGCACAAGATCTGCCTGCAACCCTCTTTTGGTTAAACTGCCAAAATCAAGACTCTCTGCTCACCTTCACTCCTTCATTCCTCTTTTCTCCCGCCTCTGGAACAAACTCCCTCACTCTCTTCAATCCCACTCCACCCTCCAAGTCTTTAAAACAGCTGTTCACCACCATCTCTTATCTTCCCCCATCCAAAACCTTGATCCTTTCTACCCCCGCTAATTTCACCCCAATTCCACTTTTTGAAATACCAACTTCTGTCCTGGAAGTCCTTGGTGTCCTTGTGCTTTATACTTCTCCCTCCCTCCCCGCCCCCTTCCCATGCCTCCTCCCCCCGGGCCCTCTCCCTTCCACACATCTCCCTGCTCTCGGATGTTGTGTTTGTGTGCTTCCCATTTTCTCCCTATCTTGTCTTCCGCTCCCTCTTTTTGTGTATTTTGTTTGTCTGGTCGATTTGTTTGTGAAGTAAATGTTAGCTCTTTCACGAGCCTCGATTCAGTATACAAAAAAAAAAAAAAAACCAAAAAAAAAAACCTTACTCCCTCAAAGTCAGCATTCCTACAGGATAGGGTCTCGGTGGGAGCTATTGAGCCCACTTCCCCCCTTTGTTTAAGTTCACATGTTCAGCGGAGACTTTTTCTATATTTTTGTCTACATAAAGAAACCCTGGTTTGCCAGTTTCTTAGGAGGGACTGCGACGCATGCTGTTCATTTGTGCTGTATATGAAACTCTCCTCCACAGCTGTGTGGTTGTTCAATAAACTGCTTGTTACTCCTTATCCTCATTGTGGAACCTGGTTCGATTCCCAACATATATATATATATATATATATATATATATATATATATATATATATATAGTATATATATATATATATATATATATATATATATACATATATACGTATATATATATATATATATACATATATATATATATATATATATATATATATATGTACATATATATATATATATATATATATATATATATATATATATATATGTACATATATATATATATATATATATATATATATATATATATATTGTTGCGGTTTTTAGAACCCTCACTTTGTAAATAACTCTTGTAAATATTCCATTTGTAACAGGTAATAGGAGCACCTATAGTTAGTCCACAAGCATGACGTAGGACACCATAGGAACTTCTCAGTTATTTCCTTTGTCTGTGTTTAGTTAAGGCTGTGTTCCCAATAGTTGAATCTGTGTTGCATTAATTAAATAAGATAGGTCCTTTTCGGTCCCGTTCATTTTGCAGCTTGCCTCTCCAAATTGGTACGCGCCTCTGCCAGTCACAGCCGCCTTAGCGCTCGCCCCGGCCGCCATTACGCACGCGGTCAAGCCAGAGAAGAAGGGGGCGGAGCACCAAGAACGAGGCGTGGCCCTGTCGACAAACCAACCAGGGCTGAGGTGAGCTTACTGGTGGGCGTGGCGCGGCTTGATCTCAAAGCGCACTATATAAGCGCAGGCGCCAAGCCCTTTCACGGACTGCGCAGGGAGCCACCATTGATGATGGACTGAGCAGATTGCATCATTGATTACGGACTGCGCGGAGGTTGGGCGAGCGAGCAGAGTGGATCATAACGGACTGCGCAAGGGGCGATTAATTGTACTGAACTGCGCGGACGAACTGCGCGAGAGAAGGTGCTTTATGAACATTGAGCAAGAGAGAGAGGCAGTAGGCGCACATATTATGTACGCAGGAGTCCAGCCCTCACATATGAAAAGGTCCGGTCGTGCGCCAACGCCACGTGAAGCTGCTGGCCGTTCTTCGCCGCGGATCCGGAGCCTGGACGGGATCCCATCGCCTGAACCATCTGCTTGGACCTTCTCCTCCTACCACTACCCTCCCGTGTAAGTCTGTTCATCCTGGGGTTAAGTAAGATTGTATAGGTAAGGTTTCCCTGTGTCTGCTTCTTCTTCTTCTTGTATATTCTTTCCCTTTCGTTTCCTCTTCCTTGGGTCATTGTACATAATTAATAAATCTTATTTGTTGTTCCATTTACTCTGATTTCCTCTCATTCGATCGTTGGCGTCTTTTCTCAATTGAGTACCTGTGGCATGATTCGGAAACCACTCAGGATCGGGATAGTGTATTGTTAATGGCTCGGGCTTTGGATTGCTAAACCGCTCGGCAATTTCCATCTTGTCCGCGGTCCGAGCGGGAGTTATCTCCCTGCTTTGCGGTCGGATTGGCACTCAGGTATTTGGGACTCCATTGACCAATCACCCTGGCCAATCTCGACCGGAAAGGAGCATTATAATTTCCAGGATCGGGGGACGGCCAGCTTAAAAGACAAGGGGATTAACTCCCCCTTGGTAATGGGAGCGCCGACCCCCCAAATCCGCAACAATTGGTGTCTGGGAGTGGAAATGGACCCGAACCAAATTTTTATATCATCTGAAAAATGTGGTCAAAATTTCGAGCGGCCAAAATTTTATTGTAACATCTAAATTTTGAATCGTGCCATGGATACCCAAGGCGATCGAATGCCGGTGGGGGGAAATGAGGAGATAGAGGAGGAGTTAGGGTCGACCCAGGACCCCAGGGAAAAAGTGGGAGAGTTGGAGGAGGAGAATAATGAAGGTGTGGTAGAGGAGGTCGCAGGCGCACAAAATGGCGGCGCCTCGCACGTAGCGGCGAGTGCCGAGCCCATGGGGCTAGGGGACTTCCAATTATTTATGATGCAAATGAGAGCCTATATGATCAAGGCGGAGCATAAAATGGATGAAATGAGTGAGCGATTGGAAAATAAATTAGACACCCAAAAGGAAGAGACGAGGGCTCAGGGTGAGCAATTGGGAGGTCAAATTGGTGAATTAAGAAATGATATGGGAAGTGAAATTGGGGAATTGGGAAGCCAAGCCCGGGGAGTAAATGAGGGACTGGCGAGGGGGCAAGCCAGGTATGAAGCCAGGGAAGTTGAGAGGGAGGTTAATTGCAGGTTGAGCGAGGAGGTCACAATTGTACGCGACGAGGTAACGCGGCTTGAGGAGCGCGGGTTGAGCGAAGTGGAGCAAGGCACAGCCGGGTGGACCGGCACAGAAATCGCGAATCGGGGTGTGAGAAACCCGACGGCCGCCGAATTGGACAGGGTAAATTCATATGCACCGGCGGAAAAAGAAAAATAATTAATTCAAATGGAAAAAGAAATTAAAACCGAACAAATAGTGGAAATTGGAGAGACCGCAGATTTAGAAAAGCACTCGCGAGAGGAAGGAATGGAATATGCCCAAAGTCTGTATTCGCATCTTGATGCTGTACTTCCTAACCAAATGGAAAGTTTGCAGGTGCGTGTGGAGAGGAGGATCCCAAAGGTGAGCCGGGCTGTATATGGTGCAAAAAGATTTTGCAGGAGAGTGTTTGGCGCGAAAATATTTTTTCGCGCGCTTGGGATCCCAGCGTAACCCGGGCAGTTGTGGAAGGTCCGTGGTGCGCTGTGTGAATGGAAATGGCGTGCGAGTGAGGAAGAAGAGTGCGCAGGAGTGAGAGTGTGATACTGATACCGAGTGCGAGAGTTTTCTGCACATCAGAGTGTGAGTGTGGAAGTGGAACGACGAGTGATACAGAGAGTGAGTTGGTTGTGGAGCGTGTGCGAGGATGCACACCTGAGTTGGTTGTGGAGCGTGTGATTGGGTGTGCGACAAGGGATTGCACACCCATGGGTAGGTGTGCACTGGGTGGGTGTGCAAGAGAGTGCACACCCTTGAGTGTTAAGGAGTACGTAACGGGGGAGAGGTGTGCAACTGAGGAGTGGTGTGTAACAGAGAGTGCGGTGATAGAGTGCAGGGAATGTATGGGTTGTATGAGAGGCGTTGGAGCGCCGAGATGTATGGGTGAGAGAAGGAACGAGTGTAGATGTGAGTTTGCGAGTAAGGCATCGACGTTAACCGGTGCAGTGGTTAGGGCGACGTATAGCCGACGCGAGTGCTATGGGCATGATGCTCTTTGTGTGCTGCGAGGGCCGGCCGGGATCGTAGCCGCGTCGCTTCTGCCAGGAGCGCCGTGCACGATTCGGGCCGGGCTCCGCCCTGTATGGTCGGGGCCGCGTCGTTCAGGCGTTAGGCCCGGTTCGAGGCGAAGGAGAAGGGTTCGGAGCAGTGCCCCCTTCTGGTGGTGGCGCTCTGGCCAGGCAAGGCTGGGCCACCACACATGGGAGCGCAAGGCCCTGTGTAGGGATGGTGCTTGGAGCTTTGGCCCGACAAAACCTCCTCCCCTGAATCTGAATGCCGGACGGACCCAACCGACAGTAGACCAACCATCCGCACAGATAGCCGGCTTTTCGAAGTCGAGCTATGGAAATGTATTTCCCGCACAGAGGCTCGTAGTTTAATGGACATTTGGTAGTAGCAGTGATAGGAATGGTAGTTGTACCATTCATTTGGGCAGAGGAGCTATAGCATTTATGGGGTATGGCGGTGAAAACCTAGCCAGGGAGGGCTTGGATAATCATTAAGGACCTAGATATGACAATAGGTGACTAAGAGTTAAGTAGTGACACTGTACAGGTAGTGGGGACGTAGGTAGAGTAGATGGATGATAATGATGTGGGATGTGCAATAGTATAAGGGATGACAGGGAAGCACTAAGTTAGAGGGAAAACCAGGTAGATTAAATGATGCAGTGTGTTTGTGGTGAGGGTAATGAAATGAGGCAATGCTCGAGAGAGATGTGTGTGTGTAAAAGTGAATACATGGTCTGGAGTAAATGGAGTATGGAATGGATGGTGTGGAGTGAGTACTGTGGAATATGTGGAGTGGAGTATATGGTGCGAAGGAGTGGATGGGGAAAGGATGGACCCCTTCACGAGTACCCGAGGACGGTAGTTTAAAAGTAGGTAGAGGGAGTAGGTAAATTGTGGTTGGATATTGACATCTGTGGTGCGTGTAGTAGAATGAAGTGCTTGGATGGGTGCATTAGTGTGAATGAAATGGCTGGGCGTGTGGCCTGTTAGTAAGAATGGTTGAATGGGTACTCCGCCACTGTTAGTCTGTCGGCCAGGTGAGGCCGCAGGTAGGCTTTGGGAGCCAGTTCAGAGTTAGTGTTCAATGGGGCCCGAGGATCCAGAGGAGGACCCGGGTAGCTCAACGCCAGAGAGGGCGGTAGTGGGGTAAGGGAGCCAGAGGGCCTTCCCCAGGTACGTTAGGGTGAGGAGCAGGTAAGCTCGGGTGGCGACGTACAGTGGCGGAGGTGTGCAGGTGAGCGGACCTGCTGGTGAGCCACACGACCCAGCGTCGAAATTGTGCGAGGGCACAGGGGGGAATCGGGGGAGTGAGACCCCAAATTGGTGAGCGCCACAGTATGTTCAATGGGAATTGGTTTTTAGAACCACATAGAGTAAAGGTGGCCAATGGTTTGGTAGGGTAAGACCCCGGGCAGAGTTAAAGTGTGTTAAAGTTGTTATGTCATTTAGAGTGCTTCTTTCCTGGAAGTCCTTGCAGTGTCCATATGTTGTTTTTTTAACCTCTCCCACCACCCCCCCCCCCCCCAAGCCATCTCCCTCCCACAGATCTCCCGATGTCCCTGCTGTCCCTCTTGTTCTCGCACTCCGTTTATAATTCAACGTTACCTACCAGTGAACTGGTGCTCAATTTTCCGACCTTGGGAAGGATGACACGCTGAGTCAACCTCCCTGGTGTTAATTCAGTGATCGACCAGGATTCATATTATATATATATATATATATATATATATATATATATATATATATATATATATATACATATATATATATATATATATATATATATATACATATATATATATATATATATATATATACATATATATATATATGATGAGTCAACCTCCCTGGTGTTAATTCAGTGATCGACCAGGATTCATAATATATATATTCATAATCTTCGCCGAATGCGAAGAGCATTCGGCTCTACTATATATGTATGAATATATATATGTATATATATATATATATATATATATATATATATATATATATATATATATATATATATATATATATATATATATATATATATATATATATACACATACATATATAGTAGAGGCGTGGGTCGAGATTTATTGGACACAGAGTTTAAAGGAGGTAACTATAATCTACACAATGGTAATGTTCCCTCGTTATAATAATGTTGACAATAAATTTGCTCCATGGTGACAATATGAGTAAGCCGCTTCACCTTATACTTTGGCAGTTAAGACCGAAAAATAGGGCGTATCGTTCATTTTTTCAGGAAAGCACCAAATTTGGCACAGATGTAGTATGGACCTATACAATTGTTTTCCTGAGGGGCGCCCAAAAATTCAGAACCCCTGGTGGCCGCCATATTGAATTTCAACATGGGACCGCCCTCTGTGACCTATTTCCCTCAATAACTTCTATACTATGAGCGATAACACCACAGTTCCAGTGTCTTACCCCATGTTTTCATGGTCTCTGAATCCAATGGGATCAATTGCATAAAGATTGGCATCCATCATCTTTAATTTCAAGATGGCCGCCATGGTGTTTCCATTTTCCTTGAATCTCTCATAGTATTTTAGTTAAAATTTCAATTCCAAGTGATACACATTGTTTTATTGGTCTCTGATAACAATGGAATGGTATTAATTTATCAAAGTCACACACAGTTGCAGTTTTAACTTAAAATATTGTGGGCACTTGAAAGGTGGAGGCTCTCGCACAGACGCGTAGTACTACAAGCACTGTCCATCGTAGTCACACAGTGATGTGCAGGGCAGATTTGCCCTGGAGCATTTACAGTTGCCTTTACAGGCCGACTAACAATGGCAGCTTGTCAGCTCTGAACATGCCTCCTGTATCAGTGGTATTGTGGTCCAAATTGGTGTCCAAGAAGTCCCTGTTTTCATCCAGCCCCAATCAGCTGGTGATGGAAGTTCTGGGTAGGGCACAAGTGCCTGACTCCCATACGTGTCCAGCCTGAAAACATGCACGTTTTAGGTGTTGTTCGAAGGCGTCTGCTGTTGGGGGAATGTGATCAATTGTTCTTGCCTTCTTCGTGAACAAGTGTCGGCGCATGTCATTCACTGTCTTTATCTCGGTAGTCCGGTCATAGAGGATAGCAACATATCTTTCTATGCTCTGTAGTTCCATAGTAATAGCGTCCACAGATGGCCTATAAGCGAGAGCATGAAAGGTCTGCGTGATGCTGGGGTATGCCTCCCAAGCCTTCCAGGCTGTCTTTTTCCCAATTTGGGGAAAAAATGACACTGTGTCGCAGCCAGTGAAGGCATGAAATAATGGCAAAGACTCGGACTTCCTGTGGCCAAGGCCGGTGGCAATTTTATGGATGGCAAGGTAGCGGTAGCTTTTACCAGTGCCAATGGCAATCCAGAGTTCCTCCACACCGTGTGACTGGTAGGTAAAGTAGTGTGCTATTGCCAAGACCACAATATCAGAATCTACAGTTTTTTTTTTGTTTTTTTTTTTTTTGTATACAAGATCGAGGCTCGTGAAAGAGCGAACATTAATCACACAGAAAGACAAACAGACACACAAAACAAATAACATCGGGAGCGGTAGACAGGATGGGGAGAGAGGGGGAAGGACACAAACACAACATTTGAGAGCAGGGACCGAGAGACATGGAGACATCGAGAGAACTGTGGGAGGGAGAGGGCTTTGGGGGGGAGGCATGGGAAGGGGGGGGGGGTGGGAGAGGTATAAAACATATGGACACTGCCAAGACTTCCAGGAAAGAAGTTGGAATTTCAAACAAGGTGGATCTGGGGTGAATTAGTGGGGGTAGAAAAGATCAAGGTTTTGGATGGGGGAAGATAAGAGATGGTGGTGAACAGCTGTTTTGAAGACCTGGAGGGAGGAGTGTGATTGAAGTGAGTGTGGGAGTTTGTTCCAGAGGCGGGAGAAAAGAGGAATGAAAGAGTGAAGGTGAGCAGAGAGCCGAGATTTCGGCAGTTTAACCATCAGAGGGTGGCTGGCAGATTTTGTGCGACCTGTAGGAATATTTGGGGGACAGAGCACAGAGAGAGCTGGGGGAGCAAGGCTGGAGAGGAGTCGGTAGAAGACAGAAAGACCACCTACCTGCCTGAGGTGAGTGAGTGAAAGGCCCTCAGAGATAGCTTCATCGCGGGAGATTCCAATGATTCTGAAAGCTTTGGATTCAACAGCGTGAAGCCGAGCCAGGTGTGAGGCAGGAGCACCAGCCCATAGGGGAGAACAGTATTCCATTGAGCTGCGGATGAAAGCCTTGTATGTGGTGAGGAGCTCAGGTGTGCCTAGGAAGGACTTCGCACGACGGAGGATGCCCAGTCGGCGACTGGCTTTGGAGGCCAGCTTGGAAATGTGGTTTTCCCAAGAAAGATCATGGCAGATGGTGAGACCCAAAAGCTTGAGTGACAGAACTTCTTGGAGAGGATTGTTGAGAAAGTAGATGGGAGGGTTGTCCAGTCGATCTTTTCGGAGAGACATAGTAAGAGTGTGAGATTTGTCAGGATTGAAAGACATGTTCCACATGTTTGACCAGTCTGTGATTTTGTCCAGGTCTTCAGAGAGTGAGGAGGCTGCAGACTGCCGATCTGAGGGAAGAGGAATGGAGCGGCAGAGAGTGGAGTCATCAGCAAAGAGATACAGAGGATTTTCCAGAGAGTCGGAGAGATCATTGATAAAGACCAGAAAAAGCACAGGGCCCAGCACACTGCCTTGGGGAACTCCAGCCTGAACGGGAAGGGGAGATGAGAGAAATCCATTCAGGGCCACACGTTGACTACGACCAGAGAGGAAGTCCGCAAGCCATGCATGGAGATTTCCATGGATACCATAGGAGGAGAGTTTGGTGAGCAGAGCTGGGTGCCAGACCATATCGAAGGCACGTGATATGTCAAGGGAGACAGCTCTGATTTCCTGTTTGGCATTGAGGACCTCCATCCATTGTTGAGACAGCAGAAGCAGCATGTCCAGAGTAGAGTGACCTGGTCTGAAACCAAATTGATGATCAGAGATCAAGCCATTGGAGAAGAGGATAGATTTCATATCCGAAGCAATGATGGATTCCATGACTTTGCTGATAATTGGGAGCAGGCTGATTGGTCTGTAGTTGCAAGGATCTGTTTTTGCACCTTTTTTGTGTAAAGCGGTAATGTTTGCTGATTTCCAGGATGCTGGCAGATGACCTTGAGCAAAAGATAGGGTGAAAAGAACAGAGAGAGGGTGAGATAGAGCGGCAGAGCAGGATTTTAGGATCCGTGGGCTGATGCCATCTGGTCCAGTTGCAGAATCAGAGTCGAGGTTTGACAAAAACTCCTCCACATTGTCAGGAGAGAAGGTCACAGAGTCCAGGAGCAGTTTGGTTCGACTGGGAAAGGTGGGAACAGAGAGAGATGGGTTTGGGACTAAGGATTTTGAGGCAAACACAGAGGTGAGGCATTCGGCTTTGTCACGTGCGATGTCAACTGTGTGGCCATTTGAGGTAAGGGAGGGGATGGAGGGTGAACAAACACCAGAAACGGATTTGACCAGACGCCACCAGGATTTGGAGGAAGGAGACAGGTTTGAGAGTTCATTCTTGAGTGAGGAGAGATAGTGCTTCCTGGCACTCCTGAGGGTAGACACACACTTGTTCCGAGCTTGGTGGAAGGAACTGAGATTTCCTTCAGTTGGATT
The DNA here is from genome assembly GCF_964187855.1 of Myxine glutinosa. Taxonomy (NCBI): domain Eukaryota; kingdom Metazoa; phylum Chordata; class Myxini; order Myxiniformes; family Myxinidae; genus Myxine; species Myxine glutinosa. Next base: position 6,306,275 of record NC_136263.1, on the reverse strand, counting down.
AGCCTTCCAAGAGGCAAAGGCAAGTTGTTTCAGGGCAACTGCCTCACCACAAGATTCAGTGTACCATGGACGGGAGGAAGGGTAAGACAACTGAAGGCGAGATGGGATAAATCTGTGCATGAGAGAGATCAGTTTGCTTTGGAAGAATTCCCAGGAAGAATTGATGTCAGAGGCAGTGGAGATGGGAGACCAATCCAGACGATTGATGGCTGCTTGAAGACCGTCCCAGTCGGCCTGAGTGAAATGCCAGACTCGTCGACGCTGAGGAGGCTCTCTGAGAATGGCCAGAGAGATGTCCACTTTGACAAGCACATGATCAGAAGAACCGATTGGAGCAGAAGAAGAGCAGCAGACATTAGCAGGGAAGTTATCCATAACCAAGTCTAGAAGAGAAGATACTCCATTGGCTGAGATCCGGGTCGGGAAATTGACAGATTGTGTCAATCCCAGTGAGTCACAGAAGTCCTTTGCTGAGGTGCCATGACTGGTGAGAGAGGAACCCACACCCAACCAGGTGGCATGATGACAATTGAAGTCACCACATATGAGGAAGAGAGAGTTGGGATGAGTGGATAGAAGTTGGTCCATGTTGTCAGACAGTGAAATGTAGATGGAGTCATCACTGTTTGGGGGACGGTACAGAACACATATGAACAAAAGGTGGGAGCGGAGAGGAAGCCGTAGCCAGAGGTACTCCTGGGGGTGAGGAGGAGAGAGGGCAGTGCAAGGAGAGTGAGGAAGAGAGTTTTTGATAAAGATAGCCACCCCACCACCAGGCCGAGGCTCAGGTCTATCATACCGGAGGAGGGAGTAACCAGGAAGAGATATTAAGGAATCAGAGACATCTTGAAGGAGGAAAGTCTCTGTTAAGCAGATCAAGTCTGGATTGTCAGAAGCAACCTGTATGGAGAGATCAGTCAGGTTTGAGCGAAGGCCCCGGATGTTTGAGGTCCATACCGTTAATGAAGAGAGAGGGGGAGCATCGGGTACAGGACAGGGGAGGGGAGGAGTAGGGTAAGATGAAGGATGAGAGGGGGAGGTAGGGAGAGCAGTTGTTAGTGTGTCAGCGATTGCAGAAGAGTTCCAAGAAAGGGAAGGATGAGGAGGATGAAAGGTTTGAAGGTGAAGGGATGAGGCACAGAGAGGGGTTGTTTGAGGGGGGGGGGGCAGAGGAAAGAAGAAGGTTGGTGGGGGTGGAGGTATGAGATAGAAGGGAGACGAAGTGGGGAGGAGGCAGCTTTGAGGAGGAGGGGGGAGGAGGGAGAATTGGAGAGGAATGGTATGGGGGGAGATTTGAATGGGAGGGGTTGGGGGTGGAGTTTTGAAGGGGAGGAGTGAGGGGGGAGTTTAGGAGGGGAAGGGCAAGGGGGGAGTTCAGGAGTGGAGGGGTAGGGGGGGAGTTTAAGAGTGGCGGGGCAAGGGGGGAGTTTAGGAGTGTAGGTGCAAGGGGAGGGATTTGGATGGGAGGGGCAAGAGGGGAGTTGAGAAAGTGGATGATTAATGAAAGACGAACATTGAAAACAAATTGGGTTTGTTGTGATTTTCAAGTTAGCAATCCGGTTCAGAATGATGGAGGAGGGATGGAATGAATGTGAATTTAGACCATGTAGTGAGGGAGACGTATAAGATATTGAATTTCTTTTTTTTTAGGTGGAATGAGTTGGAGAGGAAATTGAGAAAAGCCTTTTAAATAGGAAGAAAAACAGCGTGTTGTAAAATACCACTGAGTAAAACACTGAAGGGGAAAGGTTATACATATTTAAATAATATTTAAACAGAACCGTGAACAATCTTATGTGCACAAAAATACCAACGGGGGGAGAGCCGAGAGGGACCACCACGAGTCACATGAAGGGCAAACGGTGGATGGCAAGGAGTTCGAATAAATACCCGTTTTCTCCCCTTTTTCACGGCATCCAGGACATTTTTTTGGATTTTTTGAATTTTCTGAATTTTTGGGCGCCCCTCAGGAAAACAATTGTATAGGTCCAAACTACATCTGTGCCAAATTTGGTGCTTTCCTGAAAAAATTAACGATGCTTCCTCTTAACTGCCTAACTAACATTGTATTGGCTGCTGGACCCGCCAAGCAGTACTTTATTGCCAGCCACTTGGAAGGATCCTTAACACCTCGCACACGACTGACCCATTGGAGGTGCATAACTCTGGCGGACCCTCCTGGCCCTGGGAGGACCCTCAACACCTGGTCCACCCCGCATGCCGCTTGTAAGGATCATTAACGCCTGGTATACTTCGCCTGAACAGTCCCAGATGAACTCGGTAGTCAAAACGTCAGGACTGAACATTACCATATATGACAGTTGGTGATGTCTTCAGTTTTGAATATTTCAGGGCAAGGTACATACCCTAAGTAATGCTTTATCTCTAGGATGTTGTCATGACACACACCATGTGGTTGGTTTATGAAAACAAGATATTTCACATTACGAAACATTCGGACTTCTATAAACAATGAAGAATCACAACGTATGCATAAATCAGAATCACAATGCAGAATCACAACTTTCACTTACTCGCCGCAGGCAGGTTGGTGGTGTTTCTGTCTTTTACCGACTCCTCTCCGGCCTTGCTCCCCCAGCTTTCTCTGGGCTATGTCCCCCAAATATTCCTACAGGTCGCACAATATCTTCCTGCAACCCTCTTATGTTTAAACTGCCAAAATCAAGACTCTCTGCTCACCTTCACTCCTTCATTCCTCTTTTCTCCCACCTCTGGAACAAACTCCCTCACTCTCTTCAATTCCACTCCTCCCTCCAGGTCTTTAAAACACCTGTTCACCACCATCTCTTATCTTCCCCCATCCAAAACCTTGATCTTTTCTACCCCCGCTAATTTCACCCCAGATCCACTTTTTTGAAATACCAACTTCTTTCCTGTAAGTCCTTGCAGTGTCCTTGTGTTTCATACTTCTCTCCCCCCCCCCCCCCTACCCACGCCTCCTCCCGCCCCCCTTCCCACACCTCCTCCTCCCCCCCTTCCCACGCCTCCTCCTCCCCCCCTTCCCACGCCTCCTCCCGCGCCACATCCCATGCCTCCTCCCCCCAAGCCCTCTCCCTCCCACAGTTCTCTCGATGTCCCTGCTCTCAAATGTTCTGCTTGTGTGCTTCCCCATCTCTCCCCATCTTGTCTACCGCTCCCCTTATTATAATTATGTTTTATGTGTCCGTTTCATTTTTTTTTTTTTGTGTGTGATTAATCTTAGCTCTTTCACGAGCCTTGATCTTGTAAACAAACAAAAAAAATCTGCCAAATCTGCATTAACGGGAGGAACAGAATCACAAAATCGCAACAGTGTCCACGTCAGAAACTTACTCCAAATCATAGATAACAGAAAGTCGTATCTCAATATGCTTGATCTCGAACTTTCGTACCAGGTGCAACCGGAAGGGATGACAGGGGTTCGGTTTGTCACGTGGGTGAATAAAGACTTGACACGGATTCCGAACACCTCAGACGTTTTTTCCTTGAACTCCAACTAAACAACGAAGGTCGAGGCGTTGACAAAATGGGCAAATAACACGCAAACGTTACCAGGTCCGTGTGAACGGATTAATTCACGAGAAGGAAACATTCGCACTTCCAAGCTCGCTGGTGGTGCCAGTGGAGCCGCCACGCTTGCAGCCCATAGCTCCCGCACAGATGTGTTCAACACGAAATCTGCGCTTAATTGCGCAAAACGTATTAAATTAATTTATCGTAAAAACCGCGGGAAGTCCTCAATTTCAATTTTGTTTTTGCGCGTTTGATTTAACGATTCTCTTAATGACCTCAAAAGCCAACACAACAACTCCTCCAAGATGGCAACCGGCATCCCCCCCCAAAATAATCTTCTTCCTCTTCGCTTTAATCAGATTACCTTTACCTTGCGTTCCACTCGTTTTTCTTTGGTTCCCGCTGCCCTTTGGCAACCTCGGTAATTAACTGCGGATTTCTCAGAATGTTAATTCGTCGTTAAACCAGATTAATTATCGCGTCAACATTCATATCGGATCTTGATATACACCTGGAATGATTTACAACCACATTGTGAGAAATCTTTTTGAGAATTTCACTTTGATGCGTCTTCGAGATGCTCTGAATATTGTAACAGAATAAACAAGAAAAATCAGAGATTGCAGACCCTCGCCAGGGTGTGTGTGTGTGTGTGTGTGTGTGTGTGTGTGTGTGTGTGTGTGTGTGTGTGTGTGTGTGTGTGTGTGTGTGAGACCGATTGACTGTGGAAACAGCTGAAATCCTGGATATTACGATGTGGACCCACGGCCGAGGTTAGGGAGTCTGTGGTCCCACAGTTTAGCGAGGTTCTGAATTGAGAGGGTCGAAAGTTTTAGGGAGGACGGAGTGCAGCTGATCAACCAAGCAGTCGGAAAATAAATGTATTGCTTAAAAATTAGGAAGGTTCGAACTTAATATATATGTTGGAACCCATCTGTGGATCGGTCCCATCGGCCGATGGGTCTGCATTGTCATTTCTCGTGCATCCACAGATGGGTCAGACCCATCGGCCGATGGGACCGATCCACAGATGGGTTCCAACATATACATCAACAGGTATTTTGTGATTTGGTATGAAAACATTTACTGATAGGGTATGTCAGAATTAGTATCACGTGTCATGAGATGACATTTATACCGCACTCTTTTTGATTGTTTGTCATCGCCTTCCCAGCAAATCCATCAGGGCAGGAATTTCGAATTTGGTGAGGATAGCGGGGATAACTCGCATTCCCTTTGCGAAGGACACCTTGGGGATGTTTCATGTCCACCATCAAATGCTATCAGACCGTCAGATGGGACTCCCAGTTTAACGTCCACCCGAGGGACGACACACACACACAAACACACACACACACACACACACACACACACACACACACACACACACACACACACACGTTGATGCCTCGTCCTGCCTGCGCAGCACCAGGAAGACAGTTTATAGCTATGTCGGGATTCGAACCCAGACTAGGCAACTCAAAGTCGAGTGTGCACACCTTGCTATCCCATTCAAATTAAAATCATCAAATGACCTTTCCTTACACCGTCTTTGCATTGCACTCACAAAGTTGCTGGAGTGGTGATTTGTAATAATTGATTAATGTAAGACAAAGTAAACCATGTTGGACAAGTTGCAATATTCCAAGATTATTTTGGGATTCCAGGGAATCATGTGATTTAGGCTGAAGTGAGAAAGATAAGGTTTTATTTATTTAAGGTTTTTCAGATAACTTCTGCCACAGCTGTTCGTGCTTTGCAAAAGTTGCCCTATTTAAATGTTATATGGACCTTTTGTATTCTCAAGGGAGCAATCTTGCGGAAGGAACGATGTATTGTAAACCAATTTCCGCCCTGGCTGCCTTTATCTGTTCTCAGACATGATGTCACTCCCAGCATGAGTCTTGGGTTCGTTTCTGAGCCTCGACCAATGACACAGGTAACCCGAGAATTCTGACTTAATGGCGATTTGGGAACTTCTCAATCACTACCCTCTGGATTTAATTACAGAGGATAAAGGTACAGGTGCTGAGAGGGAATATTGACCCTGTTATCATCTCTAATTATTGTGTGTATTGTGTGTGTGTATTGTGTGTGTATTGTGTGTGTGTGTGTATTGTGTGTGTATTGTGTGTGCTCCGTGATATCAAACTCTTTGTTGCTGTAAATCCATATTCTGGCATCATCTGAATTCACAAGCTCTAATAGTCTAATCTAATATGTGGGTGTGCACCTCTGCCCCATCCTCTGACCGCAGTGACCTGTTTGTTCGGACAGGTACGAATCGTGCCACTGGATTTGTTATCCATGCCTCGACTGCCTCGTATTCAACTGAATATGACACAGGTAATGCAGCTCCCTCGATGATTGGACGCTGAATCTCCTGCCTTGTCACATCATATCCATCTCTTATTATAATAGAGCAAACGTATATGGTTATGTATGTCGTTATGTCGTTAGGTTTATATGCGACTAAAACGTCTTCTTCTTCTTCAAAAAAAGTACCACCCTCTTAATTAACCCTCTTAATTGCGTTAAGACTGCTGAGACCCCTCAGACAATTGACGACCCTTTAATACCCCCAAGACCCTTCAGACCACCAAGACCCCTGAAGACCCTAAAATACCCTGAAGACCCCAAAGACCCCAAACACCCCAAAGACCCAAATCACCCCAAAGACCCAAAACACCCCAAAACACCCCAAAGACACAAAAACACCCCGAAGACCCAAAACACCCCGAAGACCCAAAACACCCCAAAGACCAAAAACACCCCGAAGACCCAAAACACCCCGAAGACCCAAAAACCCCGAAGACCAAAAACACCCCGGAGACCCAAAACACCCCGAAGACCCAAAAACACCCTGAAGACCCAAAACACCTAGAAGACCCAAAACACCCAGAAGACCCAAAACACCCCGAAGACCCAAAACACCCCGAAGACCCAAAACACCCCGAAGATCCAAAACACCCCGAAGACCCAAAACACCCCAAAAACACAAAAACACCCCAAAGACCCAAAACACCCTGAAGACCCAAAACACCCGAAGACCCAAAACACCCAGAATACCCAAAGCACACAGAATACCCAAAACACCCCGAAGACCCAAAACACCCTGAAGACCCAAAACACCCTGAAGACCCAAAACACTCTGAAGACCCCAAATACCCTTAAAGACCCTTTAGACCCAAAATACCCTTAAATACCCCAAATAACCAAAACACCCAAAAGACTCTTAAAGACCCAGAGGAAACAAAAGACCCTTAAGACCCAAAACACCATGAAGACCCAAAAGACACCAAAACGGTCAAAGATGCCAACCCCTCTGAAACGATGTGTGATGAGGCGTGCGGAGCGTGCCGAGTCACGCCAGTATACATAATACACGTATATACAAGGTGAGCCAGAAATATGGTGATTTTTAACACTTGTGTAAAGGTAATAAAAAGTTGTATTTTATAACAAATTCTTACAAGAAAGTGAAGTCCATAACATGCCATTTATTTGTGGAAAAGAACATCTAGGAGATGCGCACCATTTCTTCTGACACATTCCTCCAATCTTGGACGCCAATTATTCATGACGTTTTGCAACATGGCCACGTCAATATCATTGATTTCGCGTCTGATGTTTTCCTTAAGTTCATGAAGAGTTTGTGGACAGTTAACATACTCTGTGTCCTTTAGATATGACCACAATAAATAATCACATGCAGTCAAATTGGGTGACCTCACTGGCCATGGAATATCGCCGTTTCTGGAAATGACATGCTTTGGAAAGAGCGCCCTTACAGTAGTCATTGACAATCTGGCGGTGTGGGAGGTTGCACCATCTTGCTGAAACCACGTCATTGAGCTCACTTCTGCAAGTCTGTTTAATTCTCTGGAGAGAAAATTAAAAATCATATCGTTATATCGAGCTGCAGTAACAGTGACGGCATTTCCGTTATCGTTCTCAAAGAAGTAAGGCCCAATGATGCCGAACGACGAATGTGCACACCACACTGTGACTTTGGGACTGTGTAACGGTTTCGTGTGCATTTCCCTTGGGTTTTCGGCTGCACAAAAACGAGTATTTTGCTTGTTCACATAGCCACACAGATGAAAATGTGCTTCATCAGACATTAACAAATTGTTAGCAATGTTTTGGTTTTCATTTCTGTCCATAAATGAAATCATTCCCTCACAAAAATTATTGCGGGCAATCTCATCATCTTGGCTTAATTCCTGGACAGTTTGAATTTTATAGGGATAAAAGTTTAAACCCTTATGCAATATGCAGAGTAGTGATGTGTGAGAAATTATTAAGGCTGATGCATGCTTTGGACTGGAGCGATGCGGACTTCTCAATACTGACTCCTTTACACGCTCAATGTTTTGTTCCGTTCTTATTGATTTGGATGCTCCCAGTGGTTTCTCTTTTAAAGTTGAACCGGTCCTCTCAAACTTCTGAACCCATAGCTTGATAGCACGAACAGACGGCACATTTCCATGACGTTGAACATTGAAATGGAGTTTGAATTGATGTTGTGCAGCAGTTGCACAATCATTATTCTTGTAAAAAGCTTTGATAGCGAACGCGGGTTCTTCACCAGACAAGTTCCACATGGTCACTCAGGTGTTCTGCCTGCAAAAAATAAAACAAAATCAGTAAAAAATAAAATTAATAAAAATGCATGTTATGTACTTCAATATCATGAATGAATTTCTTTTGAAATGCAATTTTTTATTTCCTTCACACGAATTTCAAAAATGACCATATTTCTGGCTCACCCTGTACATATACAGTGCATTCAGAAAGTATTCAGACCCCTTCACCTTTTTCACATTTTGTTATGTTGCAGCCTTATGCTGAAATCATTTAAATTCATTTTTTCCCTCATCAATCGACACTCAATACCCCATAATGACAAAGAGAAAACAGGATTTTAAAAAGTTTTGCAAATTTATTAAAAAGAAAAAACTGAAATATCACATTTACATAAGTATTCATACCCTTTGCTGTGACACTTGAAATATAGTTCAGGTGCCTCCCATTTCTCTTGATCATCTTTGAGATGTTTCTTCACCTTCATTGGAGTCCACCTGCGGTAAATTCAATTGATTAGACATGACTTATGTCAATGTGATATTTCAGTTGTTTAAAAAAAAAAAAAATTTGCAAAACTTTCGAAAATCCTGTTTTATACAGTATATATCTATATTATAAGCGTGAAAGGTTGTCTGTCTGTTTGTTTGTTCTGAAACAGCGTCGCCACTTCTCAACGGATCTTCACCAAATTTGGCAGGAGGGTCCCTATGCACCACAGAAACACTGTTGAACCAAAAAATTCCACCCACCCCCCCCCCCCCCCAGGGACCAAATTTGCCATTTCTCAACGGATCCTCACCAAATTTGGCAGGAGGGTCCCTATGCACCACAGAAACACTGTTGAACCAAAAAATTCCACCACCCCCCCCCCCCCCCAGGGACCAAATTTGCCATTTCTCAATGGATCTTCACCAAATTTGGCACGGGGGTCCCTATGCACCACAGAATCACTGATGAACCAAATAATTCCACCGCCCCCCACCCCCACCCCCTCGGGGACCAAATTTGCCATTTCTCAACGGATCTTCATCAAATTTGGCACGAGGGTCTCCATGCACCACAGAATCACTGATGAACAAAAAAACCCGACCACTCCCACCCCCACCCACACCCCGGGGACCAAATCTGACATTTCTGCACTGCCTCCAAATCAAAGCTATTTCATCCTAGGATACTCTCTCATGGGATGTTTCAGTAGGCGATTGTTCACAGCCATTTGCAATAATGTTTACAAATACTGGTATTTTCATTACAAAAGGTAAGATATAGTTATATTGATTTTGGTGTATGTTTTTCAGTCAATACGCATATTGTTTTTCTCTCAGTGGTGTCATATACTACTCAACACTAACGTATGTTTTTCAGTCCATACGGATATTGTTCTTCACTCAGTGGTGTCGTATACTACTCAACACTAACGTTTCAATACATTTGTGTTTTTCTCCTTTCTTACAGACAATCACTTCTCAGTAACTTCGTAAATGGGACCTAAGAGGCAACGTTCTGCAAGTGCAGATGCACATGCAATACAAGTACAACAAAAGAGACAAAGAGAGTCCTCAACAGAGAGAGAAGCTCGACTTGCAGCCCAGCGAGCCAGACAGGCACAACTGAGATCAGCTCAAACTCCTGCTCAAACACAAGCACGAATTGCTGCACAGCAGACCAGACAGGCACAACTGAGATCAGCTCAAACTCCTGCTCAAACACAAGCACGATTTGCTGCACAGCAGACCAGACAGGCACAACTGAGATCAGCTCAAACTCCTGCTCAAACACAAGCACGATTTGCTGCACAGCAGACCAGACAGGCACAACTGAGATCAGCTCAAACTCCTGCTCAAACACAAGCGCGAATTGCTGCACAGCAGACCAGACAGGCACAACTGAGATCAGCTCAAACTCCTGCTCAAACACAAGCGCGAATTGCTGCACAGCAGACCAGACAGGCACAACTGAGATCAGCTCAAACTCCTGCTCAAACACAAGCGCGAATTGCTGCACAGCAGACCAGACAGGCACAACTGAGATCAGCTCAAACTCCTGCTCAAACACAAGCACGAATTGCTGCACAGCAGACCAGACAGGCACAACTGAGATCAGGTCAAACTCCTGCTCAAACACAAGCGCGAATTGCTGCACAGCAGACCAGACAGGCACAACTGAGATCAGCTCAAACTCCTGCTCAAACACAAGCGTGAATTGCTGCACAGCAGACCAGACAGGCACAACTGAGATCAGCTCAAACTCCTGCTCAAACACAAGCACGAATTGCTGCACAGCAGACCAGACAGGCACAACTGAGATCAGCTCAAACTCCTGCTCAAACACAAGCACGAATTGCTGCACAGCAGACCAGACAGGCACAACTGAGATCAGCTCAAACTCCTGCTCAAACACAAGGGCGAATTGCTGCACAGCAGACCAGACAGGCACAACTGAGATCAGCTCAAACTCCTGCTCAAACACAAGCACGATTTGCTGCACAGCATACCAGACAGGCACAACTGAGATCAGCTCAAACTCCTGCTCAAACACAAGCACGAATTTTGCTGCACAGCAGACCAGACAGGCACAACTCAGATCAGCTCAAACTCCTGCTCAAACACAAGCACGAATTGCTGCACAGCAGACCAGACAGGCACAACTGAGATCAGCTCAAACTCCTGCTCAAACACAAGCATGAATTGCTGCACAGCAGACCAGACAGGCACAACTGAGATCAGGTCAAACTCCTGCTCAAACACAAGCGCGAATTGCTGCACAGCAGACCAGACAGGCACAACTGAGATCAGCTCAAACTCCTGCTCAAACAAAAGCGTGAATTGCTGGCTCAAACTCCTGCTCAAACACAAGCACGAATTGCTGCACAGCAGACCAGACAGGCACAACTGAGATCAGCTCAAACTCCTGCTCAAACACAAGCATGAATTGCTGCACAGCAGACCAGACAGGCACAACTGAGATCAGCTCAAACTCCTGCTCAAACACAAGCGCGAATTGCTGCACAGCAGACCAGACAGGCACAACTGAGATCAGCTCAAACTCCTGCTCAAACACAAGCGTGAATTGCTGCACAGCAGACCAGACAGGCACAACTGAGATCAGCTCAAACTCCTGCTCAAACACAAGCGCGAATTGCTGCACAGCAGACCAGGCAGACAGCACTCAGGGCTGCAGAAACTCCGGCCCAGACAACTTCTAGAAAAGCGGCTGATTTAGCCACACATTCAGCAGCCAGGGCAGCAGAAACTCCGGTCCTGACAAGAGCATGACTTGATGCACACCGCACCAGGCAGACAGCAGTGAGAGCAAGCAAGTGGCAGAACAAGAGGCTTGCTGCCTTTCAATATGAGTCCTCCATCAACGATGGAGGTGATTCTATTGTTCACATAGGTGGAATGTATGTCATCTGTAAACACTGTAGAGCAAAGAAGTGGAAGGCTGAATCACCTGGAATGTGTTGTGCTGGAGGCAAAGTGCTTCTCCCACCCCTCACAGAACCACCTGAACCACTAAAGTCACTTTTAGCTGGCAGCAACATAGACTCCCACCATTTCTTGGCAAACATACGAAAGTAGAACTCCTGCTTTCAAATGACCTCATTGGGTACTACAAGCATTGTGCAACAACAAGGATTGATGTCAACTTTTAAGGTTCAGGGACAGGTTTACCATTTGGCTGGTTCGCTTTTGCCCTTACCTAATGAAGACCCAAAGTTTCTTCAAATTTATTTCCTGGGTGAAGAGCAGCAGCAGGTACAGCAGCGCTGCAGAAATATTACAACTGTCAGAGAGGAAATTGTGCTGGCCCTTCAGCAGATGATCCATGCTCATAATAATTATGTTAAGAGTTTTCGCACTACTTTGCATCATCTAACACAGCCAAACTGGAAAGTAATCATCCATGCTGACAGAACTCCAACAGGACAGCATCCACGGCGCTTTAATGCTCCTACTGTTTCGGATGTGGCTGTCCTCATATCTGGACAATAATTCAATCGGCGAGACATCATTCTCCAACAGCAAGATGACAAACTGATTCGTATTTCTGAAACTAATAAGGCATATGATGCCTTGCAGTATCCTCTCATATTCTGGAAAGGTGAGGATGGATATCACTTTGAACACCAAAGAAGTGATGGAAAAAAAGTGTCTGCCAATGACTTCTATTCCTACCGAATTATGGTCAGACAAATGGACAGTCATATTTTGTGATATGGTCAGCTCTTCCACCAATTCATTGTTGACATGTATGCCAAGATTGAGTCTGAGCGATTGTGCTACATCAGACACAACCAGAAGAGATTAAGAGTGGAAAGCTATGTTCACCTTCGAGATGCTGTTGCAAATGATGGTCATGCTGCCAATGTTGGACAGTTGGTTATACTGCCCTCTTCCTTCACAGGGGGTCCTCGCTACATGCATGAGTACACACAGGATGCCATGACTTATGTTCGCCACTATGGTAGACCTGATCTGTTTATCACTTTTACCTGCAATCCTACATGGCCCGAGATCACAGCAGAAGGTATGCTTGGTCAGACAGCCCAAGACAGGCATGATCTTCTTGCCAGAGTGTTTCGCCAGAAGGTTATTTCACTTATGAATCTCATCACAAAAGGTGCTGTTTTTGGAGATTGCAGATGTTACATGTACTCCATTGAATGGCAAAAGCGTGGATTGCCACACATCCACATTTTGGTCTGGCTTAAGGATAAGATTCGTCCAGCTCAGGTAGATGATATCATCAGTGCAGAGATTCCAAATTCTACCGAGGACAAAGTATTGCACGAAGTAGTGGTGAAGCACATGCTCCATGGTCCCTGTGGTCACATCAACACTCATTCTCCTTGCATGAAAGCAGGAAAATGCACAAAACGATACTCCAGACCTCTTCTTACAGAAACTCAGACAGATCAGGATGGATATCCTTTGTACAGAAGAAGAAAGCCAGGTGATGGGGGCTTCACCACTACTCTCAGAGTGAAACAACAAGAAATTGTAATTGACAACCAGTGGGTGGTGCCCTTCAACCCTCTCCTTTCACGCATCTTCAAATCACACATCAATGTTGAAGCATGCTTCTCAGTCAAGTCTATCAAGTATGTCTTGAAGTACGTCAACAAAGGTACTGATCAGGCAGTCTTTTGTCTGCAGAAAGAGGAAACCAAAAATGATGAAGTATCAGCATATCAGATGGGTCGTTACATCAGCAGTAATGAGGCTGTGTGGCGTATTCTCAACTTTCCTATTCATGAACGCCACCCCAGTGTTATGCATCTTGAGATCCATTTGGAAAATGGGGAAAGAGTTTACTTCACAGAAGAAACCGTGCTGCAGCGAGCCCAGCAGCCACCTCGGACCAAACTAACTGCATTCTTTGATTTGTGCAGACAGGATTCCTTTGCTAGAAGGCTTCTCTACTGTGAAGTGCCCAGATATTACACCTGGCAAGAAGGGAAAAAGGCATTTCAGCCAAGAAAGCAAGGTGCAACAATCCCTGGACACCCTCACATCAGATCCAGCCAAGTGTTAGGTCGTGTCTACACTGTTCATCCCAGCAACTCTGAGTGCTTTTATCTCAGACTCGTCCTGCACAACAATCATGGTCCAACCTCATTCCAGGATCTCAAGACAGTTGCTGGATATGTCTGTGCAACATACCGTGAAGCTTGCCTGAGAAGAGGTCTCTTGGAAGATGATGCACACTGGAACAGTACCTTGGAAGAGGCTGCAGTCTCGCATTCTCCAAGCAAGATGAGGAGCCTATTTGCTATCATTATATGTGCCTGTTCACCATCCAATCCTGAGCATCTTTGGCATAATCACCAGGACAGCATGACAGAAGACATACTGTATCAAGCACATCAAGAGTCAAAAAACCCAAACCTGCAGTTTACCTCTGCCATGTACAACCAAGCACTGGTACTCATTGAAAATACTGCACAGTCCATGGCTGGCAAGGATCTTCAACAGTGTGGACTGCCTGCTCCTGTACGAACTGAACCTGCAACTCTCAGTCGAGAGATGCTTCAGGCAACCACCTATGACATTCAACAGCTGCAACAGTATGTCCAGCAAAACGAACCACTCTTGGTTCCAGACCAAAAAGAAGCTTATACAAGGATCAAACAATTGTTGACATCTGACTCGGGTGGAATTGTTTTCCTTGATGCCCCTGGTGGAACAGGCAAAACGTTTTTGATCAACTTAATTTTGGCACAAGTTCGCTCACTACAGCAGATTGCTATGGCAGTTGCCTCATCTGGAATTGCTGAAACTTTGCTCACAGGTGGCTGGACTGCTCATTCTACCTTTAAGCTGCCACTCAACCTGGCCCACAATGAGAGTCCTGTGTGCAATATTGGCAAAGGATCTGTACAGGCACAGGTTCTAAAGCAGGCCAAGCTGTTAGTATGGGATGAGTGCACAATGTCTCACAGACTTGCATTTGAGGCTCTCGATCGCACCTTACAGGATCTCAGAGGTAACGCTAAAATCATGGGTGGAGTCACACTCTTGCTCTCTGGAGATTTCAGGCAAACTCTACCAGTCATTCCAAAGGGTACACCTGCTGACGAGTTGAGAGCATGCCTCAAAGAATCCTATATTTGGAGACGAGTGGAAACACTCCATCTTACTACCAACATGAGAGTTGCACTTAATAGAGATGTCTCAGCAGGCCAGTTTCCAAAGGTTTTGCTTCAACTGGGCAATGGTCGGCTACCAGTAGACACTGAGACTGGAGATGTCACAATACCCCCAAATTGTGGAACAATCATCAACACATCTGAAGAAATGCTATGAAAGGTTTATCCTAGCCTCTCACAGAATTCTAAAAACCATGAGTGGCTTTGTGAACGTGCCATCCTTGCTCCCAAAAATGACTTTGTGCAGGATATTAATGCCACCATCATTCAACATCTACCAGACCAATCCACATGGTACAAGTCAGTTGACACTGTAGTTGATCTTGACGATGCTGTCAACTATCCAACAGATTTCTAAACTCTCTTCAGCTCACTGGCGTTCCACCTCACAATCTGCAACTGAAAGTGGGAGCCCCCATTATGTTGCTACGAAATTTGGATGCACCAAAAGTCTGTAACGGTACAAGACTCGCTGTCAAAACTCTTATGCCCCATGTGATCGAAGCCACCATTGTGACTGGTTGTGCCAAGGGAGAGGATGTTTTTATTCCACGGATTCCCATCATCCCAACAGATATGCCATTTCAGTTCAAGGGTCTTCAGTTTCCAGTGAGACTATCATTTGCTATGACCATCAACAAGTCTCAGGGGCAGTCTCTCAAGGTTGCTGGAGTTGAACTGACAAGTCCATGTTTCTCTCATGGTCAACTCGACATTGCATGCTCACGTGTTGGGGCAAGCACACATCTTTTCATCAGAGCACCAAACGGCAGAACAATAAATGTTGTCTACCCCAGAGCTCTTGTCGCTTAAACACATGTCCGTTAATATTTTACCGAGGTAGTGCTGGTGGCCCAGTGGATCATGTGCTTGCTTGCCATGCAGACGATCCGCGTTCCTAATCCTAGCAGCGGCAAAAATTTGTGAAGCCACCAAATGTGGCCCGTTCTGAGATATAGTCCCTAAATGGATTGAACTTGGACCTAAATCACCAACTCACTGACTCTTTTTTTTAACTTAAATGACTTAACTTATAGCAAGTTCTTATGTTATGTACATATAATTACATACAACATGAACTACATAACAACTTGCTAAAAGTCAAGTCATATACTTTCTACATATTTGGAACCCGGGCAGCGCCGGGTACCTTTGTGAGTATATATATATATACAGTCACGTGAAAAAGTAAGTACACCCCATGTAAAGTTTTGACTTTTTCAACATATTTCAACATACAGCTATTTGATCTTCATTTCAACAATATTGATAGATAAAGGTGATATAATATAACAAATATCATGAAACATTTACATTTTGTAGTCCATTGTACAATTTAAATAAACATAAATGCAAATTTCGCATGTGGAAAAAGTAAGTACACCCCTACATTTATCACTACTTCAAACACCTAAAATTAGGCTCAGGTGCACCAGCTCAGGTGCAAATGATTAGAACATCGTCAGAGAGGATCTAGGAGGAACCTGTCTTATTTAAACCTCAGACATTGTTTAGTTTGCTCTTGGTTGTTGAAGTGTGTGGCGTCACCATGCCTAGATCAAAAGAGCTCTCTGAGACCTTCAGAAAGATGGTTATAGATGCCTACGAGTCTGTGAAGGGATTTAAAAAGATCGCCAAACAATTTGAAATCAATCATTCGACTGTCCGGAAGATCATCTGCAAGTGGAGAAGATTGCAAACAACTGCCAACTTGTTCAGGCCAGGCCGCCCAAGCAAGTTCAGCCCGAGAGGAGGCCGCAAGATGCAGAAAGAAGTCTCTAAGAACCCCAGAATGTCATCATGGGACCTACAGGTAGCTCTTGCCACTGTTGATTTCAAAGTGCACGGGTCTACCATTAGAAAGAGGCTGCACAAATTTGATCTACATGGGAGGTGTGCCAGGAGGAAACCCTTGCTGTCCAGAAAGAACATCAGGGCAAGACTAAATTTTGCCAATGAACACCGAGGCAAAGACCAGCACTTCTGGAACAATGTGCTCTGGACAGATGAGTCAAAGGTAGAGCTATTTGGCCACAGTACCAGAAGACATGTTTGGCAAAAACCAAAGACAGCATTTGACCACAAGAACCTGATACCAACTGTAAAGCATGGTGGTGGAAATATTATGGTGTGGGGCAGCTTTGCTGCATCAGGGCCTGGGCAGCTCACCATCATATAATCCACGATGAATTCCTCATTGTACCAGAGGGTGCTTGAGGATAATGTGAGGCCATCTGTTGGAAAGTTGAAGCTCAACCGAAGGTGGACCTTGCACCATGACAATGGCCCTAAACATACCAGTAAATCCACAAAGGAATGGCTGAAAAGAAAGAAATGGAGGGTTCTGCAATGGCCAAGTCAAAGCTCGGATCTAAATCCCATCGAGATGTTGTGGGGGGATTTGAAACGAGCTGTGCATGCAAGAAACCCCTCAAACATCGCACAGCTGAAAGAATTCTGCATGGAGGAGTGGGCAAAAATTTATCCCAGTCGATGTCAGAGACTGGTAGACAGTTATAAGAAACGCCTACTTGAGGTTGTTTCTGCGAAAGGGGGCAATACCACCTATTAGAGCCAAGGGTGTACTTACTTTTTCCACAGAAGGAAATGGCATCTCTGTTAATTTTTTGTTGAATAAATTATTGCAAATTCAATCTTGCATTGTTTTTTGTTCAATTAGATCACCTTTATCTATAGATACTGTTTAAATGAAGATCAAATATTGATATGTCCACATATGTTAGAAAGATTAAAAAATACATTTCATGGGGTGTACTTACTTTTTCCACATGCGAAATTTGCATTTATGTTTATTTAAATTATACAATGGACTACAAAATGTAAATGTTTCATGATATTTGTTATATTATATCACCTTTATCTATCAATATTGTTGAAATGAAGATCATATAGCTGTATGTTGAAATATGTTGAAAAAGTCAAAACTTTACATGGGGTGTACTTACTTTTTCACGTGACTGTATATATATATATGGCAGAGAGACAATGTAATGATAGTGGGGCTTCAGGCAGATAGAACAAAAAAAAGGAAATAAACGAACATGACAGAGAAAGAGAACAAACACAGTAACCTAAAAGTACAGGTTGTTTGAAGATAATACAGTTGTGGATGATGACACGCAATACTGGCGTATTATCAGGGTGATGCCCCATGGAGAAGAATGTCATTGAACCACTCCGGAAGGTAGGCAGTTCTATACATGGGAGAAAAGAGAACCAAAAGAGTGGAGGTGGAAGTAAGTCCTGATTTTGAGACTTTATCCAGCAGGGAGTTACTTGAAAAAACGCGTGGATCGTGGAGGAGGTGTCGGTGGTCGTCGGGCTGAGAAGCAGAGGGAGATATACCAGAAAAGAGGTGCAAAAGAAAACCATACAAATAGGTCACCAACCAGTCTGCGATGTGAGATCAACAGCCATTTTGCATCTTTTTTTAAATTAAAGTTCCAGATGCCAGCAATGTTGATAGCTCACGAGTACACAGCATCCAAGAAATGTTGGTGTGATGTGGGACACCGGCACAAATAGAAAAGCAGTACTCAAGTCTCAAACTAGATATCTGAGATCACAAAGCGATTGCCAGGGGTAAGCATACCCTAGGGTACTACCCTTGGCGATCGCCCACAACTTACCCTTAGGCAGCAACTCAATGATGGCCATATTTTGTTCGGACCACCATATGATCTTGCCTTTCAACATCTATGGATAGAGTGTAGATGAAGAAAATGTCTCCCCATCTACACTCTATCCATAAAACTCGTGAAAATTGAAGGAAGATTATTACCTTCGCAAAAGCGGAAGGTTATGTTTTGATCGCTGTGTATTTATTTGTATGTATGTGTGTGTGTGTGTGTGTATGTTATTCGCATAACTCAAAAAGTATTCAACCGAATTGCATGAAATTTGGTGGGATGATTGGTTATTATACGGGACACATTTGATTAGATTTTGGGAGCAATCGGGTCAAAGGTCAGGGGGGTCACGACCTTGCAAAATGTGCGTTTTTTGTCATAACTCGGTCAATTCTTATCCGATTTGCATGAAATCAGCACCAAACTGTTCACTGTTCTGTTCCCTACACTCCCATGCCAAGTACAGAACAGTAGCTGCGGCGAAGGTATGCGCTCTACCGAGTGCCCGTTCTAGTTCAAGTTGTAATCAAAATGCGTGTTTTGTTAATTAGGAGACAATCCGAAAAATGTAGGTCAAGGACACAAATCAAATATCAGGTGCTCAACTTCAGACTTTCATATTCAGGTACTCTATTATGATGGAAGAACATCTTGGAAGGTCAAGCGGTCTTTGAGATTCCACATTTGCTAGATTGAGCAATGACAAAAAAAGCGTTATTTTTACAGACAGCCATTTTACCATGACCTTTAACCCGGAGGGATATAATGTAAACAACCATAAATGCAACTTGTACTAGGCTATCCAGCTAGAGAGGGCAATTTAGTTCCGATTGGACAAACTTTAATCAAACTGTGGTAAAAAAAATGTTAAAATATGTATAATTGGGTCATGACCATAAAATTAGGTCAAGGTCTAAAAAGTTATGCCAACCCTGCATACTTTGTATTGCTAGTATTCATACAAAATTTCATTCCAAAAGTCCCGGCCGATTTCAACATTCAGCTCGGACATTGGCAGAAAAATGGAGAAAAAGCTAAAGTGTGATTTAGTACTCTTAGGGGTGCAAGACCTTGATCTTTAACCCAGAGGGTTATGATGAAAATTAATCGAAATGCGCCTTGCTCAAGGCTATCTAAAGAGGACAATTTTGGTCTGTTCGACAAATCTCATTCGAGTTTTGGAGAAAAATGTTTAATTGTCTATAATTGGGTCATGACCTTAAAATTAGATCAAGGCCAAAAAATTATGACACCCGCATTTTTTAAATTCCCATTATTGATCCAAATTTTCATTCCAAAAGTCCTCGGATATTGGCAAAAAAAAGGGAGAAAATTCTAAATGGTGGTTTCGTACTCCAATGGGTGTAAGACTTTGACCTTTAACCCAGAAGCATTTGATATCATTTAAGTTTAAATGCAACTTGCCCTAATCTATCCAGACAGGGCAATTTTGTTCTGATTGGACAAGCCTTAGTCAAGTTATTGTGGCAAGTGTTAAAATGACTATAATTAGGTCATGACTGGTTGGGTGTATGAGATTTGGAGGCAAATTTACACATTTTTACATGCTCCGTCATAATGGGAGCATATGTATAAGTTCAAATTAAAACGGTAAAAAGGGAAAAAGGTGAAATCAATGTGATTCAATCTCACACATATGTGAGCCAAGTGTGTGGGATTGAATCACATAGACGACATCAAACAATCACCCACACATCTTCAGCAAACAAGCAGGTTTTTGTGGGAGAATATAATTATTTTAGGTTTGGCCTCCCGATTCATGCGGCTTGCTTAAGTTTTTTGGTAAATTTCTTTTCTGTACTGAACAGAATTGGTTGTGCTGTTTTGTGAAAAGGAATAAGGAATTGAGCATTGTATAAAGATTCACTTTCAAATTCCATCACTGTTGTGTGCTCAGAAACCATGTGCACACTGGTTATTGCTGCATGGGGCCTCGCCACCAGAAAGTGCCTCACACAAACCATCCAGTTTCTGGTGCTGATACAGTAGAGATAATTGCAATTAATTAAAAAGGAGCAGCAGGATCTACTTTGTCAGCCCAAACACACCCACAGGGTCTATGCTACTTTAAAATGTATGGACAATTTAGCTTAGCACATGACTTGTGTTATTCCTCACCCAGCCGATCCAAGAAAAAGAGACTCACCGAGGGCCATCTTCCACATTTATTCCTGGTCCGCCATTTTGTGCAATCTCGATTATCAATTGTATCCCACCATGAGGGTGGGTAGCTGACTTGTGATATTGACCTGTACGGCTTGGCTAATCTCCACTAAATTTTGCATGTGACGGGGATACCCAGGGTCAGGTTATGGACACAAATCTTCTCCCTCCTCCTCCTGAGGACGCAGTTCCCCCTGGAATTATTATAAGCCATAGTGGGAGGGAGTGGATGTTTCCAGATATATTGTAATAATGGAATTATCTGTATGTGTGTACATTTGATCATTATAGAATCAAAAAAGGTTGGACCAATCTGGGAAGATGACTTGAAGTTTTCAACTGAACGTGCGGAATTGTGCTCCTGGTGTAGCACAGATCCCTGCCTAATGGAGGGGCATCGACACCATATTTCGCTCCCAGAGGAGGCGGGTTTTACTCGCTAGAATGAACAGACAACCTCAGACTGAGGAGAAACCGACTTCAAAAAAGGAAATGAGGACATTTGGCCGAGCAATTTGTGAAGTTTTCTTGTTCTGAAAGTTTTGTTCCGACGACTCTTTTGAGGACCGTCACCGAGCCTCGGACAGCTTCCAACTGGAGTTTGTTTGTAGTAATATTCTTTCAATCCTGACAAATCTCACACTCTCACTTTGTCTCTCCGAAAAGTTCGTCTGGACAACCCTCCCATCTACTTTCTGAACAATCCTTTTGAAGAAGTTCTGTCACTCAAGCTTTTGAGTCTCACAATCTGCCATGATCTTTCCTGGGAAAACCACATTTCCAAGCTGGCCTCCAAAGCCAGTCGCCGATTGGGCATCCTCCATCATGCGAAGTCCTTCCGTGGCACACCTGAGCTCCTCACCACTTACAAGGCTTTCATCTGCAGCTCAATGGAATACTGCTCTCCCCTCTGGGCTGGTGCTCCTGCCTCACACCTAGCTCGGCTTCACGTGGTTGAAACCAAAGCTTGCATGATCATTGGAATCTCCCGCGATGAAGCTAAATCCGAGGACCTTTCACTCACTCACCGCAGGCAGGTAGGTGGCCTTTCTGTCTTCTACCGACTCCTAGCCCCCCCCCCCCCTGCTCTGTCCCCCAAATATTCCTCCAGGACGCACAAGTTTTGCCAGAAACCCTCTTATTGTTAAATTCCCAAAATCAAGACTCTCTGCTCACCTTCACTCCTTCATTCCTCTTTTCTCCCGCCTCTGGAACAAACTCCCTCACTCTCTTCAATCACTCTATTCCCTCCAGGTTTCTAAAACAGCTGTTCACCACCATCTCTTATCTTCCCCCATCCAAAACCTTGATCTTTTCTACCCCCGTTAAAAAACCCCAAATCCACCTCTTTGAATCCCCAACTTCTCTCCTGAAATTCTTCGTCGTGAAATTCCTAGTAGTGTTCATTTGCTTTATACCGTGTACCCCTCCCTCCTCCCCCAGCCTTCCCCCTTCCACAGATCTACCGACGTCCTTGTTCTCTACTGTTGTACTTGTGTGCTTCCCTCTCCCTCCCCCTCTTCTCTCCCGCTCCCTTCATTGTATGTTTTATGTATCTGTGCATGTTTTCATGTTCAATGTGTTAGCTCTTACACGAGCCTCGATTCTGTATACAAAAAAAACATTCCCAGGATGGATTTTAAGATCTCTGTAAGGTTCTTTTTTTTATAATTCCCTTTGCTGCAATAATCACTGGTACAATTTTTAGCGCTCTTCAGCTTCCAGGAACTTTCACTCCATTTTTGAGGTCTCGGTATTTGGTCATTTTCTTGAGTTCTGCGTTGTTTCGGCCAAAATCGCTGGGTACTGACACCTCAGTTAGCAAAGCCTTCTTTTCTTTTTTTTTTGTATCTGAGTACTATGTCTGGTTGCAATGCTTTGTTTTCTATGTTCACACTCGATGGGATCATTAGGTTGAATGTGATCATTATTTCCTTGTTTTCAGTAATTGCTTTTGGTTTATGTTTCCATTAGTTTTCTGGAACTGGGATATTGAGACTTTTGCAGATGTGCCAGTGGATTACTCGACATAGGTTGTTGTGCCTTTGGGTGTACTGCTGCTCTGACATGAGTTTTTTTTTACATCCTGATAGGAGGTGGCTCGTACATTCTGTTTCTACCTTGCAGAACCTACACTTGTCCGTCTGGCTCAGTCCCACCATTTTTTTTAAAGCCATTCGTGTCGTGTCTTTAGTCTTGGGCATTTATAATGATTCGTTCTCCATCCAACTTGAGCTAATAGTACATGGTGTTGTGTCATTGTAGTGCAAAATTTGCTACACTAGTGGAACCAATGTTTTTTGGAATCCTTATACCCTAGGCAACAAGACCTGAGTTGGTTCCATTTTTTTCAATGGCGTCTTTGGCGGCCATTTTTTGCAATTTTGTGTGTATCTTTTCACATAAAACACTGATTAACCATTTTTTCTGGCATTTTTGTCATTCCTTGTACAGAAAATCCACCAGAACACTTATATCCAGTTAACAGACGTGTTTTGAGAAATATCTTTGGCTAACACTTGTTTTGAGCATAATCTAGTGGGTTGTAGCTGAAGTATATGCATAAATTTTCTAGAGACGCCAAGTACAGGAAGAAATCTGGCTGCTTCAGTGAACGTGTGAAGTTAATCAGCGCCAACACTTGCCTCATGTACATTCGTGCCCATTGATACATTGGGAATTTACTGTGGCTCCTGTCAAAACCACTCAGCTGCTTTTCCAAGTTTAGATGTTCAATCTCCATTAGAAGTTGGTGATGGGCTTCCTGAATGCCGACCTCTTTCTTGTTTGCTTCTATCAAGTTATCCATACAGGCAGATAGAGCTTCTACAACTGCAGGCTTCTCTTTCAGAAATTCTGCAAGCCAGAGATCAAAGAATACCTCTAATGTGAGCTCATGCGCTTGAACAGCACGATTGTGGTGATTCCCATTGAGTATCTGATTTACTGTCACAGTGCTGTACAGATCCTTGCTCCAAGCTTCATCAAGCCCGCCGTGCTCAACAGTCCTCCCAAGGCACCTTAGTGCACACAAGACAGTGTGGAAACCACCAGGGCATACCATCCATTTCCCAGCATATTGGTCATGAAGATATTCTAACTTTAGGGCCCTCTTGTAAAGATCCATGTCAAATGTAACTGAGATCGTTCCAGTGTTTTCTGGACACACAACACTATTGAGGTACGAAAGCTTCTCAAGAACTATCACCAGTGTTGTCCACTCATGAGCTGGTGCCTTAATGATAGGCATTGTGTGATCTTGATCAAGGTTGGGTGTCTTGTTCTCTTCCGGAGTGCACACACGAGAATTGTATGCTGACCAAACTGGTATACCGTCTGATGTCTCTTTATGGTGCCTCTGTGAATACCGTGGAAGTAGCCATGCAAAGTCTTGCTGTGTTGCATTAACAACTTTATCTTGATACTGACCAAGTTGAAAGTTTTCATAGCGTGGACTTCTACTTGGCTTGGGGTTAGGGACGAAGACGCCATTGAAAAAAATGGAACCAACTCAGGTCTTGTTGCCAAGGGTATATAGATGCAAAAAAACATTGGTTCCACTAGTGTAGCAAATTTTGCACTTAGATATAATAATTCTACATAACACGATGTACTATAACGTCTTCTTACCCATTCCAAAGATCCTTCGTTGTCAACATCCAATCTGTCCAACTCTTTTGTTTTTATACCTTCCTGCTCTTTGTGTGTATGCGTGTGTGTGTGTGTGGTGTGTGTGTGTCTGTGTATGTGTTTGTATGTGTGTGTACGTGTGTTTGTGTGTATGAGTGTTTGTGTGTGTATGCGTGTGTGTGTGTGTATGTGTGTGTGTGTGTGTGTGTGTGTGTGCTGAAAAAAATGGCCTAGAGGTATGCACACTTGCCTGTATGTCTGTCTAACCTGAGTTAGAATCCCGACCCCGCTCACAACTGTAATCACTGTGTTTCACAAGCATGGTGATTCATCAATGTGTGTACCATTCCCCAAATGGAGGTTAAACTGGTGTCCCATCTCCGACTATAACTATCATTAGTTGGTGGATGTTAAAAATTCCACGGTGTCCTTCGCGAAGAGGAGGCAAGCTATCGCCAGCAAGGAACAATTTTAATTCAAAATTATACAAAATGTATATTGATCCTGGCTGCTCCTGGAAGTGTTTTGTGCAAGAGAGATCGGTTAATTTGTGGCAGGCATTTCCTGGTGATCAAGATGCATGCAGCAATAGATTCTTCGGCATTACAAAGAGCTTCCTTTGTCTAAACCCAATCTGTCTAACTCTTTTTATACCTTCCTGCTCTTTTATCGTTTTCACAGTTATTGGTGTATATCCAATATTTGTCAAGGAGGGAGGGGGTGGATTTCACACGTTTTGCTTTTGTTTCCTGAGTTCGCGGTATAATATATTGGGGTTATTTTCAAACATGCGGTTTTGTTTTCTCCATTTGTCGACATTGTCATAGTTTTTTTTTTATCTTGCTTGCGATTATTTCTATTTTGAGTTGGCTTTCAACAACCATTACCTTGAAGTCTTTCTTACCTCCGCCACCAAAGGTGGATAGAGGTTATGTTTTCACCCCTGTCTGTCTGTCTGTGTGTCCGTTTGTTTGTACGTTTGTGAACAAAATATCTCAAAAAGTTGTGGACGGATTCGGACGAAATGTGTTAGAGATGTAGTGGATGTGACAAGGACGAAATGATTAGATTTTGGTAAAGATCCGGATTCGGATCCGGCTACTAGAATTTTTTAAGTGATTCTTCACCATTGGGAGATGGGGCCAAAAACGATACGTAGCAGGATATCTCAAAAAGTTATGGACGGATTTGGACGAAACTTCGTGGAGAGGTTGTGTGTGTGGACAAGGACGATTCTATTTTGGTGAAGATCTGACTATGGATTCGCATACGATAATTATTTAATTTTCAAGTGATTCTTCACCATTGACTTATCGGGCGAAAAGCGATATACATATAACACGATATTTAAAATATCATTTATATTAAAATATCATGGATAAGCTACTGTATATATGTCCATGATATTCAAAATATCATGATATTAAAAAACGTGATATTTAAAAAAGTTATGGACGAGTCATGAATAAACTTGGTGGATGAGTTGGTTAGGTGACAAGAACAAGCCGATTAGATTTTGATTCAGGTCCGAAACCAGATCCGGCCTATCAGTGGGATACAAAACAAACTGTTCAACCCGGCGGAGGTATGCTCTCTACCGAGTGCCGTTCTTGTTACCTTCGCCAGAGGAGAGGGTATTGCATTTGAGTCCGTTTGTCTGTTTGTCTGTTTGTTTGTCCGCAAGGAATAAATATGATTTTCTCTGCAATCGTTCGTCTGATTGACAGGGAATTTCCATCATAGCTGCAACTCTACCTATATCATTTTTTTAATGTTAATTATGACGTCATAGGTCACGTGATACTGGCGCCATCTTGAAAAAACGAAAAACTTTGCACTCTATATCTCCGAAAGCGCTGCATAGAAAAAATTGAGACATGGCTCATTGTACAGAACTCTCCATGTGGAATAACATCTGTTAATGAGGATGTCATAGGTGCCTCCATTATGACGTCATAATTCGACACGTACACAACTTCATCCGATCAAGATTAAATTTATTGAGGATCATCTGTTGATAAATTGGTGGAGAAAAAAAAATGATGACGTCATCGGTCACGTGGTTCGGCCACCATATTTGTTTTAACACAAAAGCCTTAAAAACCACTGAAAACACATCCTGGTGAGGATCAGCAATCTCTGATTGCTCTTTTTTGTTTGGATTAGCTTTGGATTTCAATTTACCCTTATACATTGCTATATTTGTCCCGTTTCCTTTCTCAGTTAGTCCCTTTCTGTCTCTAGCCTCCGTTTCCATGGTGGTGCCTGGTCTCTGTCTATATGGTCTGGTTTGCTCTCCTTGCAATGTTGTTTTCTTGTGACTTTTTCTTGTACCAGCAAGGACCCACATAACTCTTTTTTGGGTGGTGTATAGGCAATGAGTGGAAGGTGTCAGGAGTCAGGCCAGCAGTCCAACCAATAGGCAGAAAGAGAGAAACAGAGGGAGAGAAAACTGCCGCTACTTTAAGATATGGATGAGCGGTGCCACTGCAAAGCTCACGGTGTCGAGTTCCTTTAATGGGGACGATTTTGGTTCCATCTCTTGAGTGCATTGTTGGTTCTCCCGACCAGCATTTTTGTCCGTCAGTTGTTTTCTATCTTGTATAGTTGTGGTCTTTCCCCAAATTGTATCAATCTCATCTCCACTATTTTGTTTGACAGCTCTTCTTCCAGTCTTCGCTGGTCCTCATCATCCTCCTTCTCTCCTTCACCCATCTGTTCTCCTCTGCCATTCTAACTGTTATCATCCGACTTTCTCGTTTTCATCCCCTCCATCTGTGCATGTTTTCACTCGGTCCACGACTGGAAGCCGGGTCTGTTCCACTTCCCAATTCTGGTGGTTCTGTGTCTCCTCCCCATCTGTCTCACCCCACCTGCCTTCACCGTTGGGTGCCCAGTGACTCTGGCCACTGAATCCCCAGGGGCGCTCCGCATTCCAAACCCTGGCTTTGTCGTGCAGCTCCTACCCATGCCATTGCGGCCACTTTTCCACCATCCCTCTGTCCACCCCATAGAGAGCTCTCGGCTCCCTTCCTCCTCATATTCTTCATTCTGTTTGTCTACCGGTCTTCACTGTTATCTCTTTTATTTTATTTTTATTGTGGAATATTTTTGTGCCATTGACAAAGCTTTTTCCAATTTTATGGATCGCACCGTCTCTGTTCTGGAAGGTCAATCTGGTCTTCTTCAGCTGGTCCATGAATCTCGCTCCCCTACAGGTAGGAACATCCCCCACTGTTCATGTCTTGAATACAATAGTAAATGACCTCCTTCTCCTCTATATGCTCCAACCTTCATTTTTAGGTTCCTCTTGTTGAGTTTCGTTTTTGATGATGTTGAGTTTCGTGTGTGTGTGTGTGTGTGTGTGTGTGTGTGTGTGTGTGTGTGTGTGTGTGTATGTGTGTGTGTATATGTGTGTGTGTGTATATGTGCGTGTGTCTGTGTGTGTTGTTTGTGTGTGTATGTGTATATGTGTGTGTGTGAGTGTGTATGTGTGTTGTTTGTGTGTGTGTGTGTGTGTGTGTGTGTGTGTGTGTGTGTGTGTGTGTGTGTGTGTGTGTGTATGTATGTGTATGTGAGAGAGCTATCATGTAAGCCAAATAGGATATGTCGAATATGTCGATGCTGTTTTGGCCACTGTGATACTGTGTCATATCAGGGTACGTTTCATGATAGTTACAGAGAAGGTATTTCTATGTGAAATTAATGCAATTGCATTGACGTTCATATTTGAACTCAAACCCCCCAATTGTCACCTGAACCTCATGTATATCCATCCGTACAGTGGCTAACCTGCATTCCCGATGCGTGCCATTCGAATTGTTGCTCCTAGTTAAAGTTCAGGTTGATTGGTAGATGACGTGTGAATGTACTTATTTTATTTATACACCGCAAGAGGACAGAACAGTAAGAGGACTAGGACAAAAACAATGCAAAGCACCACATTACCTGCAAATTAAAACCTGGGGCTGTTTCATGGTTTTTCTCGAACATTCCTGGAGCAAGGAGCCATGCTGCTTATTGTCTCACATTTAAGACTGCTTTGCTTTAACCTGATTGATGTAAGAAAAATTTGTTACAATGTGATTAGTTCTCAGTGCCCGGGGCCCTGGCAGCTATAAAATTTCCATGATGGCCGCTTTAAGGGGGCTGGGAATAACTTTATGAACTGTTTCCCCATAAAGCCTTGAATTTACTACCGGCTTTACGTAGCCCAAACTCAGCCTTCATCTTTCTTGACAGACTCATTTGGTCATTTATAATGTGGACACGTCCACTGTTTCACTCCTCATGGTGAATGCATTTCAAGCAGAGCAAATTTGAATAACAAAATGGCTTCCTTTTCTGTCCGTGTGGAGATTGCAATCCCACAATGAGGATTATAAGACAATTTCTTCAAAGACAAATCTGAGTTTTACTTTTTCTTTGTGAATCTCTTCTGGGCTCCCAGGATGTCCGAGAGGGTTCCGCGCTTCGTTTTGGCGTTTCATGTGCACACCGTCATTGCGTGTGCCACCCCCCCCCCCCCCCGGCCCTACCCAAAGGTGCATTAAGCCGGCTGTCCCATCTGCTGGTATGTGTTGGTGAATGTTGAAGATCCCAAGGTGTCCTTCGTGAAGAGTACGTGAATTGTTGGCACCACCATGCCACCACCACCACCACCACCACCACCACCACCATGGATAAATTCCAAATTTCTGTCCTGATTGACTGCTGAGAAGTCAACAACAAACCACCCAGGACAAGCCGTGCACCAAAACTATTTCAGGATCATCAAAGATCTGTAAAGTCTGGTAAAATGATGATGATGATGATGATGATGGTCATCAGATCCATTAATTAAAAGCCTCTTGACTTGTGAACTGTGTCATTCTGATTTAAATCCTCTATGTAGTTGATTCTGGTGCATTGTGGGAATGGGGCTCTGCCTCTTTGATCCAGGCAGTGTTTTTATGCCCATTCCAAATCCATTGAGTTGTTTAAGAGTTATCCACAAAGTGTGGACTGGAGTCACTGGCATGGACTCCAGACCAGGTGGGTGCAAACACACCTGGACCAAAGATCCCTGAGGGTCATTCGTTAGACAGCTGGGTTTTCACCAGCAATCCAACAACAATATCAAAAATCTTTCAATCGTTTCAGTTTATATAAGCTTAGAATCAAAATCGATCATGGCCACAGATGGTCACAGACATCAATTTTGAAAAACCCAATAAAACCTGCGAAATTGTAAGCATGTATCTTATCCAAAGGGATTTTAAAGAGTTACTGCATGTCCTTACCATGATGCATCACCTGTAATTGATGTTACAAACCAAGCACCTCTAACACCGAATCAGGTTGTTCGCGCATGAGGGCATGTTCGCGCATGTTCGCGCATGTTCGCGCATGTTCGCGCATGTTCGCACACCTACCTACTGTGCACCTTTTGTACCCAATGGAAAACTAGTTATTGTGGGGATAAGCAAGACACTTAGTTAGATTGCTCTAGTTTGTTGTTGTATTCATGATGAAGGGGGCTGTGTTGTGTTTATTTGCAGCAATATACATCCCAGGATGGTATCAGGACGCATGAGATTCCTCTCCACCATGTGGAGAGCATCATAAACATTCTTGTCAACTTGATTAGGCCAAAATAGCCTGTACCAATAAAATTTAGCACAATAATATGGAGCACACATTTTATGGTTTCATGATCCATCGATCCAGTTGTGCAGTCAAACATCATGTTGGGTACCCCTTTTGTACCCCTTTGTTCAGATAACTCCTGAGGTCAGCTGTGCACCTCAACTTACATGTGCTATATTCCGGGAGTGATCGGCTGACTTTGCGAGGGGCCCTTTGATGAGAAATGAGGGTTATGTAGCGACCCATGGGTCCCCCAAAGCTCGAGACCAGCAACATAATCTCCTTGCCCCAGCCGGTGACGTAACCGGCGGACAAACCGCGGCGCCGAGGTTATAATTGCTTGCACCTGTCGGTCACCTGACCACCAAAGCGTGCCCCGCCTGAGAGGCGTGGCTTTGGTTCTGACGTATGCTTTTTGGCTTGGATTATATGTATGCGAACCCGATAAACGGGCTGGCTGGGAGAGTTCCCGAGTTGATTATACATTAAACATCTTCTCGGACGAGTTTGTGTCTTGTCCGTCACTTCGGCCGTCTCAAGCAGGAGCGCTGCTCCTTCACTGGTGACCCCGACGTGATGGACACGGCAGTGTCCCTCAAATTGCCCACTTTCTGGGAAGCACATGCCGCCGTCTGGTTCGCTCAGGCGGACTCCCAGTTCTCTGCCAGAATTGTGAACTTTGTCCTCATCCAACTGTTCGTGGCTTAGATGGGATATTGGGTTGGGCACTTAGAGTTAACTTTCTGCTTGGTGACAATTATTACATCCTCACTATACATACATCATGTTATAGAAAGTTTTGCTAATGTGCTAATATGCATGAACGTTTTTACTGCTGTGCTAGTAAATGTTTTCATGCAATCTGTTGATGCCATGTTGGTGTAGTGCGAGCCTGTAATTCTTACCCTTCTTGTAATTTATTTTCACCGGAAAGGGAGGGGGCTTCCAGCTTCTTGCTTGTGGACTGTGGTGCTTGTGACCGAGATTGTTGCCGCCATCTTTACCTTGCTTTATTAAACCGTTGTGCAGAAAAATAAGTTTGGTGTCTTGTCTCATCCAAACCGTTTGATTACGGAATTTTTCCTGGGTCCATGTTTTATATTATCCTCCGTACGAGCTAGCCTTACCATAGTATTCCAGAGCCTACATTTCATGGTCCTTTGAGCACGATATGCCCTCCCTATAAGTTTTCCCTTCAGTGTAAACAACCAAAGTGACAGTTAAAAGGATTTTTGAGCCCATAGGCGTCACGGGCTTGTGCAGATAGGCCTCAGCGATCAGAGCAGCGGTCTGTTGTCTATACACCGCCCAAATAGCTATGTGGCACTCTCTCAAGCAGAACTTTTACTGTGGAGGTTATGGAGGAGGTTAAAAGCTTGGAGTGGGGAAGCAGGGGCGTATGCAGGAATTTCAAGATAGGAGGGGGGGGGGGGGTAGTTCTGGGGGTTCATTCCCCAGAAAAGTTTGAAAGACTGATTGTTGGAAATGGCAATTCTTCTGTTCGTGGAAGTTCCTGTTGTTCCTTGCGTTCTTCCCTGGTCCAAAAGTTCAGTAGATTCACGATGATTAATTAATGGCCAAAGTAGCAAACTGGTGAGCAGACTTCCCAGGTCGAAAACCCCATAGAAAACCAACAGCACAAATCCCACAGAATTCCCATAAATTCTCATAGGAAATCGGACCAGTAGGCACTCCTGATTTCACTAAGGAAAGTGAAATACTGGACCAGTAGAAAATATCAATAAAAAAAACCAGGAGGTCAACGGGACCAATAGAATACCAATATATAAATGAACAGGATTTAAAATAACCAATTGGCATATGTGGGAAAATTACATGGCCAGACTGGAAATCAAACCCAGGTGTTCTGGTGAACCAGGTGAACTGTACTTGTGATCTGCTATCTGAATTATCTGGTTCCTGAATGGCAATTAAACACCTTGTATTCACATATACAACAAAGACTCTGCAGGGAAACCTTGTTATAAAGAACATGGCTATATCTCAATTCAATATGGATTTGTGTGTTTGATTGTAACAAAATATAATTAAAGTATTTTCGTTGGTTTATTGGTTTTCAAACCAGTTAACTCGAATGGTTTCTGCAGGAACAGTTGAACTTAAAGGTTTCTATTGGCTTTTGGGGGGGGGGGGGGGGGGGTTATAAGATCGAAGCTTGTGTAAGATCTAACATCAATCACAAAAAAACGGACACCCAAAACATATAATAAAGGGAGTGGGAGACAAAATGGGGAGAGAGGGAAGCACACAAGTACAACAGCAGAGAACAGGCACAACGGGAGATCTGTGGGAGGGAGAGGGCTTAGCGGGAGGAGGCCGAGGAAGGGGGGGGGGGGGGGGAGAGGTATAAAACATGGACACTGCTAGGACTTCCAGGAAAGAAAGCAGTCGGGATTTTTAAAAAAAGTGAATCTGGGTTGAATTAACGGGGGTAGAAAACATCAAGGTTTTGGATGGGGGAAGATAAGAGATGGTGGTGAACAGCTACTTTGAAAACCTGGAGGGAGGAGTGGGATTGAAGAGAGTGTGGGAGTTTGTTCCAGAGGTGGGAAAAAAGAGGATGAAGGAGTGAAGGTGAGCAGAGAGTCTTGATTTTGGCAGTTTAACCATAAGAGGGTTGCAGGCAGATCTTGAGCGACCTGTAGGAATATTTGGGGGACAGAGCCCAGAGAGAGCTGTGGGGGCAGGGCCGGAGAGGAGTCGGTAGAAGACAGAAATATCACCAACCTGCCTGCGGTGAGAGAGTGAAAGGCCCTCGCAATCAGCTTCATCGCCAGAAATTCCAATGATTCTGAAAGCTTTGGTTTCAACAGCGTGAAGCCGAGCTAGGTGTGAGGCAGGTGCACCAGCCCAGAGGGGAGAGCAGTATTCCATTGAGCTGTGGATGAAAGACTTGCATGTGGTGAGGAGCTCAAGCGTGCCAAGGAAGGACTTCGCACGATGGAGGATGCCCAGTCGGCGACTGGCTTTGGAGGCCAGCTTGGAAATGTGGTTTTCCCAAACTGTGGTTTTCAACTGGATCTGCTTTCATTTCTACTGGAAACTCTACTGGTTCCTGTAGAAACCAATATAAACCGTGATTTCCAATGGAGACCCATATACATGACCGACTGGACTCAATTGGTTTCTATGGGATTTTCGACATAAGTTTCCCAACCATTCCTTAATTAAAGCAAGAATGTCCACATTGTGGTGACAACAAGCAACAAAACCTGTAATGGGCCGATTGGGAAACGCATTTAAAGCACTCTTAAAAGATGAACACTGCGATTGGGAAACACACATTTATACGCTGTTTAATAATTAACAGGACACCTCTTATCACGTGCCTATGTTGTATCCTGGAAACACACGCATAATTGACTCAGGGTGTTTTTTTGTTTTTGTTTTTTTTCTATACAAGATCGAGGCTCGTGTAAGAGCTAAAAAGGTAGTAAGTCGTCTAAAGTAGTGAGGTAGTGAGGCTAAAAAGATCGAGGCTAGGTAGTGAATTTAGGACTTGAAGTCACATTTTCCATTGTGTGGGTGTTCCACGTGTCCCTGCCAGTGAGAAATAAAATACCTTAGATCTGCTGTGAATGAAAGTGAAGCCCTTTTGGGCCTTACCCTTTGTCAGAGCAAAAGTGGACCAACTCCTGGCTGAATACAAAAACTTTTGAACATTGTACCAACAAGAGAGTGATACCGATAGTATTGAAACAACAAATACACGAGGTATCTTGAAATTCATAAACAATAACACATTAGAGTGCACTTGTTGGAACCCATCTGTGGATCGGTCCCATCGGCCGATGGGTCTGACCCATCTGTGGATGCACGAGAAATGACAATGCAGACCCATCGGCCGATGGGTCTGCGCCATCTGCGGATGTGTTGTTCACCTTGAAGGAATGTGTTGACAGAATGGTGCTCTTCAATCAGGTACACAGTCATTGGAATTACATGTGGTAGGAATTTAACAGAGATGATTTTTAAATGTTTAACAGATTAAACCACATGTCACGGACTGCTTTATAAACATTTATGACATCAATTGCTTATTTTTAGGTTCAAATAAACATACTCATCCACCATTGATGCATAGGAAACACAGATGGGTTCACCTTCAAGGTGAACAACACATCCGCAGATGGCGCAGACCCATCGGCCGATGGGTCTGCATTGTCATTTCTCGTGCATCCACAGATGGGTCAGACCCATCGGCCGATGGGACCGATCCACAGATGGGTTCCAACACACTTATGCTCATCTTACAAGACTATATTCCCCTCCTCCATGCCAATGCCTGGATAAACTTAAACCACTGGCCAAAACCAACAAGCGAAATTCCATATGTTATATGTGAAGTTAAACTGGACGTCGATGATAAACGTGTTAAGTAAATGGCCCAACTACTTCTGGAAAGGAGTGCTGACAGCAAAGACTTTAATCATTAAACCTCATGATGACAATAATTAGAGAGGGAAAAGTTATTGAAGGGGGAAAAGTTATTAGAGGAAGTGAAGTTATTTGAAGAGGAAAAGTTTGATAATACATGCTCAATGATGATGACGATTACGACACTTCTCAGGACACAGACAAATCACGTGATTGCTAAAACACACACACTTACATGCAAACCGTGGCAGGGGTGGTACTGTGGGATGCTGCACGATGCAACTCGTGCCAAGAACTCAAGATCAGTCGGTAGGTCTCCAAGTCACGAAGCGAGCTCCGTTGAACACAAACCAGGCTGTTACAGCAAGCTGTGGTAAGCACGTGGTGAACAAACATTTGATGAAATACACGTGAAACTGAGCAAGTATTAAAAAAAACAGGACCCAGGACCTGGAGCTTATCGAGGCCCTGGCCTAATGTAACCCACATTTGGTAGCATTCGGACTGGTGGGTCTGCAGAAGAAGCTTTTTGAAGGAATTTACGAAGTCGGCCAATTTGACACACTTCCGGTCACATGATCAGCATGCGCTTCGCTATTTAACAACAGGACCCTCTCCTAGTGTTGTAAGCCAAATTTGGTAGCATTCTGACTGGGTCCGGAGAAAAATATTTTTTAAGGAATTTTATAAGTCGGCCGTTTAACACACTTCCGGTCACGTGACCAGATCGAGCTTTGCAATCCCTGCCAAATTTCACGCGGATCGGTCCAGCGGTTTGGCAGGAAAAGTCGAAAAATCCGACGGATGGACGGTGCATGAAGTTAAGTTCCAGATAAGCTAATAATTCAGCATCTGCCAAATATAACAACATGCATGACATGTAAACACTCACAAAACCGACATGCTTGACATGTAAACACTCACAAAACCGACATGCTTGACATGTAAACACTCACAAAACCGACATGATTGACATGTAAACACTCACAAAACCGACATGCTTGACATGTAAACACTCACAAAACCGACATGCTTGACATGTAAACACTCACAAAACCGACATGCTTGACATGTAAACACTCACAAAACCGACATGCTTGACATGTAAACACTCACAAAACCGACATGCTTGACATGTAAACACTCACAAAACCGACATGCTTGACATGTAAACACTCACAAAACCGACATGCTTGACATGTAAACACTCACAAAACCGACATGATTGACATGTAAACACTCACAAAACCGACATGCTTGACATGTAAACACTCACAAAGCCGACATGCTTGACATGTAAACACTCACAAAACCGACATGCTTGACATGTAAACACTCACAAAACCGACATGATTGACATGTAAACACTCACAAAACCGACATGATTGCCATGTAAACACTCACAAAGCCGACATGCTTGACATGTAAACACTCACAAAACCGACATGCTTGACATGTAAACACTCACAAAACCGACATGCTTGACATGTAAACACTCACAAAACCGACATGCTTGACATGTAAACACTCACAAAACCGACATGCTTTTACAAGTAAACACTCACAAAACCGACATGCTTGACATGTAGTAAACACTCACAAAACCGACATGTTTGACATGTAAACACTCACGAAACCGACATGCTTGACATGTAAACACTCACAAAACCGACATACTTCACAAGTAAACACTCACAAAACCGACATGCTTGACATGTAAACACTCACACAACCGACATGCTTGACATGTAAACACTCACAAAACCGACATGCTTTACAAGTAAACACTCACAAAACCGACATGATTGACATGTAAACACTCACAAAACCGACATGCTTGACATGTAAACACTCACAAAACCGACATGATTGACATGTAAACACTCACAAAGCCGACATGCTTGACATGTAAACACTCACAAAACCGACATGCTTTACAAGTAAACACTCACAAAACCGACATCCTTGACATGTAAACACTCACAAAACCGACATGCTTGACATGTAAACAGTCACAAAACCGACATCCTTGACATGTAAACACTTACAAAACCGACATGCTTTACAAGTAAACACTCACAAAACCGACATCCTTGACATATAAACACTCACAAAACCGACATGCTTGACATGTAAACACTCACAAAACCGACATGCTTGACATTTAAACACTCAAAAAACCGACATGCTTGACATGTAAACACTCACAAAACCGACATGCTTGACATGTAATCACTCACAAAACCGGTGTAATCCTCTTCAAATTTCAAGTCAATCAGATGAAAATTGAGGATTTTAGGAATTTGAAATTGTTGTTGACCTTTGGCCTGTGTTGACCTTTTGACTTATCCTGATCTTAGAACTAGTTGGTGGTTGAATTGAGTTCGCTGATATGTAATCCGTTTTCAAATTTCAAGCCAATTGGATGAAAATTAAGGATTTTAGGAATTTGAAATTGTTGTTGACCTTTTGTCTATGTTAACCTTTTTGCCTACGCTGATCTCAAAATAGTTGGTCGTTGAATTCAGTTATCTGATGTGTAAATCCTCATCAAATTTCAATTAAATCGAATGAAAATTAAGATTTTTAGAAATTCGAAAAAAGGTGGTTGACCTTTGCCTATGTTGACCTTTTGGCTCATGATCTCAAAAATAGGTGGTATTGAATTCAGTTGGCTGATTTGAAAACCCCATTCAAATTCCAAGTCAATCAGATGAAAATTGAGGATTTTAGAAATTTTAAATTGTTGTTGACCTTTGGCCTGTGTTGACCTTTTGGCATATGTTGATCTCAAAAATAGTTGTTGGTTGAATCCATTTAGCTGATATGTAAATCCGATTCAAATTTCACGCCAATCGGATGAAAATTGAGGATTTTAGAAATTTCGAAAAAAATTGGTTGACCTTTGGCTTATGTTGACCTTTTGACCTCAAAAATATATAGGATTTTGTTGGACCACGAACTCTACCATTTGGTGAAGTTTCGTGAATATCGGTTTCAAATTGTGACCTGTAGGCAAGTATAATGAGCGGACAGATAAACACACACACCAAACCGGAGTGATCAACATACTTGCAACCGAGTAACAAACGGACAAACAGACAGGGGTGAAAACATAACCTCCATCCACCTTTGGTGGCGGAGGTAATAACTGAGGTTGTAGTGTTCATGTTTGCTGAGGACGTGAAAAGGTTAGGATGTCTGTTATAATAATCCTCACTTGGGCAAAGATTCACGTTTTCCATGCTCAGGGCAAATCCTTCAAGCCTTTGGGCAGGAAAACACATCGTTAAAACTGAAATGAGAAAGTGCAAAGAGAATCATTAAAGCTTATTTAAATAGATTCTGTTTAACAGAATGCAGCGGAATAATTAATAATGCTCATTGCTCATACACATTTCAGATTTCATTAATGTGCAACAAAAAAAAGCATCTCAGTCCTGCAAAAGTTCTGTTTTTGCAGGCAATAGTACAAAGATGTAACATCAAATGCAAACCCCTCCTTCACCGTAATGGTGCCACATGACAACGGCTATTGCCTCATGGACCCCAACCAACACGTGCCGTCTGCTACACACCATCCTGTCTGTGCTCCAAAACAGATGTGAAGAAAGGAGCTAGGAAAATTAGAATAAAAAGGACAAACCTTTGGCATTGTGAACACTGTAAAAAATTGTACGGCTATTCACGAGAGCGCCCGACGTGGTAGGTCGTGCTGCACCTCCACCAGAATGCATCGAACAGGCCATCCCTTGTCCCAACATCAGAACCAAATTCCATGTACATTTCAATCCTCTTCTAAATACACCTCCTTCACATTCTCCTTCCATATTGTTGGAGATTATACCAATATCACTTGCCTTGTTGAACCAGACGGATCTGGTTGCAACTGTTTCAAACAGATCTTCTCTGGGAACACTAACTGTGTTGCTCTTGATCTGCCACTACCTCCCAAAACCTTGGCTTTAATAAACTCCCACTGCTTGATTTTCTTCTATCACTAAGGTGAGCACCTTCAAGTGCTGGTCCTTCCTTTTGAGGTTCTTCTGGGTTTTCCTGAAAATTATTTTTGTCTTGTAATGAGTCAATTTCTTTCAGGCGAGGCAAAATGTACCTCACATCATTTAACACCATTGGAGGAGGGAGATCTTCAGCTTTTCTGATATTTTATTCATAGTGTGATCGATCTTCTTCTCCCAGAGTTTGCATCTTCACACGATGTACTATTGAAAGTTGCTTCCTTGGAACCATTCTGAACCTGCTCATGGACTTTCAAACAAGGGAACAAGATGATGAAAAATAATTTCACATACAGTATTCACTAATTTATAACTTTTATTGTGGGTTCTTGTAATTCACATTAATGTAACTGGTGTTGATTACTTCGATAATTAACTAGAACAGAACTCAGTAGACAGCATACCTTCACCAGGTGACAGTTTACATTTTGTATCCCAGAGTAGACCAGAAAATCACAATACAGAATCACGTTTAATCAAAATCATCCGTCCACATTTTTTGAGATATCCTGTTGCATATCGTTTTTGGCCCTATCTCCCAATCTTGAAGAATCACTTTCAAAATTCTAATAGCCGGATCCAGATCCGGATCTTCACCAAAATAAAATAGATTCTTCCTTGTCACACATACAACCTGTCCACCAAGATTCGTCCAAATCCGTCCATAACCTTTTGAGATATCATGCTATGTATCGTCTTTGGCCCAATCTCCAAATGGTGAAGAAACAATATATAAATTAAATAATTCTCAAATCCGAATCCATATTCAGATATTCACCAAAATAGAATCGATTAGTCCACGTCACACACCCAACCGGTCCACCAAGTCTCGTCCAAAGACGTCCACAATATTTTGAGATGTCCTGCTATGTATCATTTTGGCCCGATCACTCAATGGTGAAGAATAACTTAAAAAATTATACCAGCCGGATCCGAATCCAGATGTTCACCAAAATCAAATTGTTTCATCCTTGTCACATATGCTACATCTCTGCCAAATTTCGTCTGAATCCATCCACAACTTTTTGAGATATCTTGTTCACAAACAGACAGACAGGCAAACAGACAGACAGACAGACAGGGGTGAAAACATATCCTCCATTCACATTTGGTGGCGGAGGTAATAACTGTACAAAAATCCACAAACTGTTTCCTGGATGTTTTATTGTGGTAAATAGATACTACTAGCACATTATAATATTGTCGTGTGACTAGGGTAGCACGGAGGGCCAAACCGTAGGGTAGCACGTAGGGCCAAACGAGCTTTACTCCGAGGCGTTCAGTTCAAATGGCGGAGAATACGCATGGGAAAGCAAGAGAGAGGGGAGACACTGCAGCCTTACCTGAACGGCTTCCACTCAACGTCTACACACCTGAAAAAAATAACTCAAACGCAAACGGATTTAAAATGTACAAAAATAACAGATTTATTTAAATAAATGCCTGTACAAAGAAAATGCGCAATCAAATAAATTCCTAAACGGGACGTCCCTACAAACAGATCCAAAGACAGACGAAAGGGAAAAATAACTGAAATTAAATATGCGTCTGTGTGCACTTAACTCTGATCGCTGGTGGGGTCTCATCAGTAATCGTGGAAAACGTCCGCGCCTTGGCAGGAACTGCCCGTTCATTGGCAGAAACCGCACATTCGTTGGCGGGAACCAAGCCTCGCTGTGTGTCGTGCTCACTCCGGGCCTCATCACGCTGCAGCGAGCCAGCAGTGCTCATCCACCCATCGTTCTTGGTTGGAAAGCCGCAGCTATTCCTCCTCACGACCACCAGGAAGATCTCCAAACAGGGCCGTTCACGATCGCTCCCTTGAGCCCAAGAGAAAAATGCCACTGTTCATACGAGGTCCAGGCAAGAAAAAGCGCAATAGGGAATTCAGTCAGAGCGAGGAGTGCCAAGGAGAAGAGAGCAAAATGTCCGCGAGAGCGAAAAGCCAAGAAGAAGAGCGAGGAAATGTCTGCTAGCTCGTTCTTTTATCACCCAGGCTCTGACGTCATCTGGGGTGCTTCGCCCAATCAGCGAGTAGCTTCCTACCAGTCCTTCGCTGCTCCTATCAGCAAGTCCCATCTTACATACAGAGCATGCTAATTTATTGGCCTTGTGCCAATAAAAACTCCGACCAATCACTACCCTTCTGGGCGTGGCCCTCTGCCCACCCTGCCCATCATGTGTGCTTCCAAATTCAATGTCATCAGCGGCAGTGCTCAATGTCCTGGCTTCCGGTAGGTTTTTAATTAGTGCATTTAAATGCACGCGATTGGCTAGTGTCGATGGTGTGGTGCCAAAAGGGACATAGGAAATAAATTACAGAGGTAATGACATACAAGGGATAAATTACCCATAATCCCTGAGCTAATTAAAATACCCACTCCTCGTAATGGGGACGAAGATCCACCTTACACGACATCCAGGCTAATACAAGTTCCCTACCTATTACATGGTGGTTCTTCTACTTCATCGCGACATACGGAGCATGCTAATTTATGCACTCTACCTGGTCTATGGTATCTCTACCCCCTACAAACATAACAATATAATACGTTTGTATGACCAAATTAATAATATTCAGTTTCCTAATTTATTTTATATATACTTAAAGGTAACTGTGATAATAAATTGACCTTCACGCCACTTCATTTGTCAGTTTCAATGAATGTTGAGTATTTAGGTTGAAAGTATGAACAAATGTATTTTGGATGCAGTGTTCTTCATTACCATGTTCATTTTCTTCCAAGGAATTAATCACATATGTATACTTGAATCAAAGCTCAGATTTTTTTTCAATGAAGCCTTTTCATTATTTAAAGTAACTCTGTTCAGATTAGGTTGATAGTTTCTCTCATTGGGCCTGTTCACAACAACATGAATACCCAACACAACACTCTACGTAGGCTGAACACTTGGACACGGCTTAAAATATTCTCCATGGGTAGACCTCCTACGTTGAAAGTTCCGTGTCAGTCGCTCAAGCGGTTGCGGAGAAAACGAATTTGAAATTGAATGAAGATGAAAAAGTGAGGGCGAAAGAAAAAAAGCAAGTGAGGACCTCGTCCGACATTCCACAACATTGTCAAGGATGGTTGTGGATGTCTACTACTTCAAGAATGTCCAAGTTCACATTTGTAGCTACCAAGAGAACCATAGATTTCTTTTGGATGAAATGAATGTGCATGGAGAGGATTTTATCAATAAAATTACTGACATTGTAACATTGCATGGAGACAATTCAGGTTACATGTTTATTCTCCACCTGGGCAAATGAAACACCATCACGACAGTGTTATCGCCAGTCATAGTGATATTAGCTTCTGCCTAAAGAGCTTGAATGGTTTACATTGATCTTTGCAGACTGGATTGCAGTGTAAGCTAAAGGCGCTCCTGAATCCAAAACAGAACAAGCATGGCTGGATATCACCAGCAATTCTCTAACATAATTATCTTTTTAAAGAGCAATACACAGGAAGAAGAATCGATCTCTCCTTGTCAAGACATTTCGACCACATCATTCTCAATGCATTTTAAAAAGGACAACTAAACATATTTTGTATTGAAACAAAATCTTTGCAAAAGACGCTGCTACTTCTGGTCAAGACAAGGCCCTTCCAGTAGAGAAAACCTTTCACTGCTATGTTTAAAGAGTCCACCAGAAAGTGTGGACCAGCACCACGTGCAAATGTAGATTACCTCCTTCCTGAAGACCATAACTGATCCAACTGGATTTTTACCATCATTTGATCATGACTTGGTAATTCTTCTGAGATGAGCTGGGTTGCAGGAGAATTACTTCTGCCATTGCTGACTTTTTTATTTGATAGGGGTGAAAAAAGGGTTTGGCAGGAAAAAAAAAAAGAAGACACTACTGAGATGGATTCCTCTTCTTTTATGGTGGTTGGTAGCATAATTTGCTCAGGGTACAGCTGTGCTGCTGATGTAGTGCCCCTTGTAGGTTAAAGCAGGAATCTGTAATTTGTTCAGGTGCTGACGATAGCTCACCTACTCTTCATGAACGACACCATGGGATCTTTAACGTCCATCAACTAATGGCAGCAGACGGGACACCCAGTTTAATGCCCATCCGAGGGACGGTACAAACATTGATACCTCTTCTTGCCTATGAAACACCAGGATGACACTTTATATCTGGGTCGGGATTTGTACTCGGGAAAGACAGCTCAGAGGTGAGTGTGGACACCTGTAGTATCTTGGCTATCCTGCCATTCCTACTGATATGGATGGGAGTAATGAAGTTCTGTTTCGCTGGAGTGGAATAAGCTGAATCCTTTACAAAACACATCTACATCAAAGTTTACAACATCAAGCAACAGTTGGAAGTTTGGAGAAGACTTATGAATAAACTAATATTATGTACGACTGAACGAGATCCATGAGCAACATTCTATTCGTGAATCACACACATCATTACGTTT
Organism: Myxine glutinosa; assembly: GCF_964187855.1. Taxonomy (NCBI): domain Eukaryota; kingdom Metazoa; phylum Chordata; class Myxini; order Myxiniformes; family Myxinidae; genus Myxine; species Myxine glutinosa. Next base: position 6,263,572 of record NC_136263.1, on the reverse strand, counting down.
TGAGTGGCTCTGATCGAGGTGTTAGAATCCACAGTCAAGTACTGTGAAGTGCGTCAAAGGTAATTTTAGATGCTTTGTATAAAAACGTGCATTGTTTGCATGAATGGTGAAAGCATCCTCTGTGGCTGGTTCCCATTTGAACAGAAGTTAGTGAGTCTAGGGCTGTTTTCCTGTGCATTAGTCCTATATGTGTGTGCTGACTCAGAAGTATTTTACTTACTAAGTATTGCAGGTGGTGTTTGAAAGATTACGACGTGACTGGCGTGAATCACAAATCTATTAGACTATGTAATTAATATAAAGGATGCAACCGACATTCATGAAGTAGTTCCTCGATCACAGACTGACAAAATTAAGTAGTTCCTCGATCATACACTGACAAGATTAAGAAGTTCGTCGATCACAGACTGAAAAAATTAAGCAGTTCCTCGATCATACACTGACAAGATTAAGAAGTTCGTCGATCACAGACTGAAAAAATTAAGTAGTTGCTCGAACACAGAATGATAAAATGAAAGTAGTTTCTCGATCATAAACCTACAAAAAGTAGTTCCTCGATCATAGACCGACAAAAATTAAGAAGTTACTCGATCATAAAGTGACAAAATTAGGAAGTTCCTCAATCATAGAGTGACAAAATTCGGAAGTTCCTCAATCATAGAGTGACAAAATTAAGAACGTCCTCGATCATAGTGACAAAATTAAGAAGTTAATCGGTCGTTGAGTGAAAAAATGAAGAGGTTTACTCGATCATCGAGTGACAAAATTAAGAAGTTCCTCGATCATAGAGTGACAAAAATAAGAAGTCCCTCTATCATAGAGTGACACAATTAAGAAGTTACTCCATCATAAAGTGACAAAATTAAGAAGTTACTCGATCATAGAGTGACAAAATTAAGAAGTTACTCGAGCATAGAAGTGAAAGAATGAAGAAGCTCCTCGATCATAAAGTGACAAAACTAAGATGTTCCTCTATCATTAAAGTGACAAAATTAAGAAGTTACTCGATAATAAAGTGACAAAATTAAGAAGTTCCTCGATTATAAAGTGACAAAATTAAGAAGTTACTTGATCATAGAGTGACAAAATTAAGATGTTCCTCGATCATAAAGTGACAAAATTAAGAAGTTACTCATTCATAGTGACAAAATTAAGAAGTTCCTCGATTATAAAGTGACAAAATTAAGAAGTTACTCGATCATAAAGTGACAAAATTAAGAAGTTACTCGATCTTAAAGTGACAAAATTAAGATATTCCTCGATCATAAATGGACAAAATTAAGATGTTCCTCGATCATAAAGTGAAAAAATGAAGAGGTTACTCGATCATAAAGTGACAAAATTATGATGTTCCTCGATCAAAAAGTGACAAAATTAAGAAGTTACTCGATCATAAAGTGACAAAATTAAGAAGTTACTCGATAATAGAGTGACAAAATTAAGATGTTCCTCGATCATAAAGTGAAAAAATTAAGAAGTTACTCGATAATAGAGTGACACAATTAAGATATTCCTCGATCATAAATGGACAAAATTAAGATATTCCTCGATCATAAATGGACAAAATTAAGAAGTTCCTCGATCATAAAGTGAAAAAATTAAGAAGTTACTCGATCATAAAGTAACAAAATTAAGATGTTCCTCGATCATAAAGTGACACATTTAAGATGTTGCTCGATCATAAAGTGACAAAATTAAGAAGTTACTCGATCATAAAGTTACAATATTAAGATGTTTCTCGATCATAAAGTGACAAAATTAAGAAATTACTCGATCATAAAGTTACAAAATTAAGATGTTTCTCGATCATAAAGTGTCAAAATTAAGAAGTTACTCGATCATAAAGTGACAAAATTAAGATGCTCCTCTGTCATAAAGTGACAAAATTAAGAAGTTACTCGTTCATAGAGTGACAAAATTAAGAAGTTACTCGATCATAAAGTGACAAAATGAAGATGTTCCTCGATCATAAAGTGACAAAATTAAGATGTTCCTCCATCATAAAGTGACAAAATTAAGATGTTCCTCGATCATAAAGTAACAAAATTAAGATGTTCCTCGATCATAAAGAGACAAAATTAAGATGTTCCTCGATCATAAAGTGACAAAATTAAGAAGTTCCTCGATCATAAAGTGACAAAATTAAGAAGTTACTCGATCATAAAGTGACAAAATAAAGATGTTCCTCGATCATAAAGTGACAAAATTAAGAAGTCCCTCGATCATAAAGTGACAAAATTAAAAAGTCTCTCGACCATACAATGACAAAATTAAGAAGTCCCTCTATCATAGAGTGACAAAATTAAGAAGTTACTCGATCATAAAGTGACAAAATGAAGATGTTCCTCGATCATAAAGTGACAAAATTAAGATGTTTCTCGATCATAAAGTGACAAAATTAAGAAGTTACTCGATCATAAAGTGACAAAATTAAGATGTTCCTCGATCATAAAGTGACAAAATTAAGAAGTTACTCGATAATAGAGTGACAAAATTAAGATATTCCTCGATCATAAATGGACAAAATTAAGAAGTCCCTCTATCATAGAGTGACAAAATTAAGAATTTATTCAATCATAAAGTGACAAAATTAAGATGTTCCTCGATCATAAAGTGACAAAATTAAGAAGTTACTCGTTCATAGTGACAAAATTAAGAAGTTCCTCGATTATAAAGTGACAAAATTAAGAAGTTACTCGATCATAAAGTGACAAAATTAAGAAGTTACTCGATCATAAAGTGACAAAATTAAGAAGTTACTCGATAATAGAGTGACAAAATTAAGATGTTCCTCGATCATAAAATGAAAAAATTAAGAAGTTACTCGATAATAGAGTGACACAATTAAGAACATCCTCGATCATAGTGACAAAATTAAGAAGTTAATCGGTCGTTGAGTGAAAAAATGAAGAGGTTTACTCGATCATCGAGTGACAAAATTAAGAAGTTCCTCGATCATAGAGTGACAAAAATAAGAAGTCCCTCTATCATAGAGTGACACAATTAAGAAGTTACTCCATCATAAAGTGACAAAATTAAGAAGTTACTCGATCATAGAGTGACAAAATTAAGAAGTTACTCAAGCATAGAAGTGAAAGAATGAAGAAGCTCCTCGATCATAAAGTGACAAAACTAAGATGTTCCTCTATCATTAAAGTGACAAAATTAAGATGTTCCTCAATCATAACGTGACAAAATTAAGAAGTCCCTCTCTCATAAAGTGACAAAATTAAGAAGTTACTCGATCATAAAGTGACAAAATTAAGGTGTTCCTCGATCATAAAGTGACAAAATTAAGATGTTCCTCGATCATAAAGTGACAAAATTAAGATGTTCCTCGATCATAAAGTGACAAAATTAAGATGTTCCTCGATCATAAAGTGACAAAATTAAGAAGTCCCTCTATCATAAAGTGACAAAATTAAGTTGTTCCTCGATCATAAAGTGACAAAATTAAGAAGTCTCTCGACCATACAATGACAAAATTAAGAAGTCCCTCTATCATAGAGTGACAAAATTAAGAAGTTACTCGATCATAAAGTGACAAAATGAAGATGTTCCTCGATCATAAAGTGACAAAATTAAGATGTTTCTCGATCATAAAGTGACAAAATTAAGAAGTTACTCGATCATAAAGTGACAAAATTAAGATGTTCCTCGATCATAAAGTGACAAAATTAAGAAGTTACTCGATAATAGAGTGACAAAATTAAGATATTCCTCGATCATAAATGGACAAAATTAAGAAGTCCCTCTATCATAGAGTGACAAAATTAAGAATTTATTTGATCATAAAGTGACAAAATTAAGATGTTCCTCGATCATAAAGTGACAAAATTAAGAAGTTACTCGTTCATAGAGTGACAAAATTAAGAAGTTCCTCGATTATAAAGTGACAAAATTAAGAAGTTACTTGATCATAGAGTGACAAAATTAAGATGTTCCTCGATCATAAAGTGACAAAATTAAGAAGTTACTCATTCATAGTGACAAAATTAAGAAGTTCCTCGATTATAAAGTGACAAAATTAAGAAGTTACTCGATCATAAAGTGACAAAATTAAGAAGTTACTCGATCTTAAAGTGACAAAATTAAGATATTCCTCGATCATAAATGGACAAAATTAAGATGTTCCTCGATCATAAAGTGAAAAAATGAAGAGGTTACTCGATCATAAAGTGACAAAATTATGATGTTCCTCGATCATAAAGTGACAAAATTAAGAAGTTACTCGATCATAAAGTGACAAAATTAAGAAGTTACTCGATAATAGAGTGACAAAATTAAGATGTTCCTCGATCATAAAGTGAAAAAATTAAGAAGTTACTCGATAATAGAGTGACACAATTAAGATATTCCTCGATCATAAATGGACAAAATTAAGATATTCCTCGATCATAAATGGACAAAATTAAGAAGTTCCTCGATCATAAAGTGAAAAAATTAAGAAGTTACTCGATCATAAAGTGACAAAATTAAGATGTTCCTCGATCATAAAGTAACAAAATTAAGATGTTCCTCGATCATAAAATGACAAAACTAGAACGGGCACTCGGTAGAGCGCATACCTTCGCCGCAGCTACTGTTCTGTACTTGGCATGGGAGTGTAGGGAACAGAACAGTGAACAGTTTGGTGCTGATTTCATGCAAATCGGATAAGAATTGACCGAGTTATGACAAAAAACGCACATTTTGCAAGGTCGTGACCCCCCTGACCTTTGACCCCCAACCGCTAACAAGGGTAATGTCTTCACTGGGTCATGTCGTATATCACAAGATCGGGCATTGAATTCTGAACATTTTGGCATTAGTTGCATGCCAATTGGATAAAAATTGACCGCGCTATGGTAAAAATACGATTTTGACCTTTTCGTGACCTTGACCTTGACCTTTGACCCGATTGCTCCCAAAATCTAATCAAATGTGTCCCGTATAATAACCAATCATCCCACCAAATTTCATGCAATTCGGTTGAATTCTTTTTGAGTTATGCGAATAACATACACACACACACACACACAGACATACAAATAAATACACAGCGATCAAAACATAACCTTCCGCTTTTGCGAAGGTAATTAAGAAGTTACTCGATCATAGAGTGACAAAATTAAGAAGTTACTCGATCATAAAGTGACAAAATAAAGATGTTCCTCGATCATAAAGTGACAAAATTAAGAAGTCCCTCGATCATATAGTGACAAAATTAAGAAGTCCCTCGATCATAAAGTGACAAAATTAAGAAGTCCCTCTGTCATAGAGTGACAAAATTAAGAAGTTACTCGTTCATAGAGTGACAAAATTAAGAAGTTCCTCGATTATAAAGTGACAAAATTAAGATGTTCCTCGATCATAAAGTGAAAAAATGAAGAAGTTACTCGATCATAAAGTGACAAAATTAAGATGTTCCTCGATCATAAAGTGACAAAATTAAGAAGTTACTCGATCATAAAGTGACAAAATTAAGAAGTTACTCGATAATAGAGTGACAAAATTAAGATGTTCCTCGATCATAAAGTGAAAAAATTAAGAAGTTACTCGATAATAGAGTGACAAAATTAAGATATTCCTCGATCATAAATGGGCAAAATTAAGATATTCCTCGATCATAAATGGACAAAATTAGGAAGTTACTCGATCATAAAGTGACAAAATTAAGATGTTCCTCGATCATAAAGTAACAAAATTAAGATGTTCCTCGATCATAAAGTGACAAAATTAAGAAGTTACTCAATCATAGAGTGACAAAATTAAGAAGTTCCTCGATCATAAAGTGACAAAATTAAGATGTTCCTCCATCATAAAGTGACAAAATTAAGAAGTTCCTCGATCATAAAGTGACAAAATTAAGAAGTTCCTCGATCATAAAGTGACAAAATTAAGAAGTTACTCGATCATAAAGTGACAAAATAAAGATGTTCCTCGATCATAAAGTGACAAAATTAAGAAGTCCCTCGATCATAAAGTGACAAAATTAAGAAGTCCCTCGATCATAAAGTGACAAAATTAAGAAGTCCCTCGATCATAAAGTGACAAAATTAAGAAGTCCCTCTGTCATAAAGTGACAAAATAAAGATGTTCCTCGATCATAAAGTGACAAAATTAAGAAGTCCCTCGATCATAAAGTGACAAAATTAATAAGTCCCTCTGTCATGGAGTGACAAAATTAAGAAACTACTCGATCATAAAGTAACAAAATTAAGATTTTCCTCGATCATAAAGTGACACATTTAAGATGTTTCTCGATCATAAAGTGACAAAATTAAGAAGTTACTCGATCATAAAGTTACAATATTAAGATGTTTCTCGATCATAAAGTGACAAAATTAAGAAATTACTCGATCATAAAGTGACAAAATTAAGATGTTTCTCGATCATAAAGTGTCAAAATTAAGAAGTTACTCGATCATAAAGTGACAAAATTAAGACGTTCCTCGATCATAAAGTGACAAAATTAAGAAGTTACTCGATCATAAAGTGACAAAATTAAGAAGTTACTCGATCATAAAGTGACAAAATGAAGATGTTCCTCGATCATAAAGTGACAAAATTAAGAAGTTACTCAATCATAAAGTGACAAAATTAAGATGTTCCTCGATCATAAAGTGACAAAATTAAGATGTTCCTCGATCATAAAGTGACAAAATTAAGATGTTCCTCCATCATAAAGTGACAAAATTAAGATGTTCCTCGATCATAAAGTAACAAAATTAAGATGTTCCTCGATCATAAAGTGACAAAATTAAGATGTTCCTCGATCATAAAGTGACAAAATTAAGAAGTTCCTCGATCATAAAGTGACAAAATTAAGAAGTTACTCGATCATAAAGTGACAAAATAAAGATGTTCCTCGATCATAAAGTGACAAAATTAAGAAGTCCCTCGATCATAAAGTGACAAAATTAAAAAGTCTCTCGACCATACAATGACAAAATTAAGAAGTCCCTCTATCATAGAGTGACAAAATTAAGAAGTTACTCGATCATAAAGTGACAAAATGAAGATGTTCCTCGATCATAAAGTGACAAAATTAAGATGTTTCTCGATCATAAAGTGACAAAATTAAGAAGTTACTCGATCATAAAGTGACAAAATTAAGATGTTCCTCGATCATAAAGTGACAAAATTAAGAAGTTACTCGATAATAGAGTGACAAAATTAAGATATTCCTCGATCATAAATGGACAAAATTAAGAAGTCCCTCTGTCATAGAGTGACAAAATTAAGAAGTTACTCGTTCATAGAGTGACAAAATTAAGAAGTTCCTCGATTATAAAGTGACAAAATTAAGATGTTCCTCGATCATAAAGTGAAAAAATGAAGAAGTTACTCGATCATAAAGTGACAAAATTAAGATGTTCCTCGATCATAAAGTGACAAAATTAAGAAGTTACTCGATCATAAAGTGACAAAATTAAGAAGTTACTCGATAATAGAGTGACAAAATTAAGATGTTCCTCGATCATAAAGTGAAAAAATTAAGAAGTTACTCGATAATAGAGTGACAAAATTAAGATATTCCTCGATCATAAATGGGCAAAATTAAGATATTCCTCGAACATAAATGGACAAAATTAAGAAGTTACTCGATCATAAAGTGACAAAATTAAGATGTTCCTCGATCATAAAGTAACAAAATTAAGATGTTCCTCGATCATAAAGTGACAAAATTAAGAAGTTACTCAATCATAGAGTGACAAAATTAAGAAGTTCCTCGATCATAAAGTGACAAAATTAAGATGTTCCTCCATCATAAAGTGACAAAATTAAGAAGTTCCTCGATCATAAAGTGACAAAATTAAGAAGTTCCTCGATCATAAAGTGACAAAATTAAGAAGTTACTCGATCATAAAGTGACAAAATAAAGATGTCCTCGATCATAAAGTGACAAAATTAAGAAGTCCCTCGATCATAAAGTGACAAAATTAAGAAGTCCCTCGATCATAAAGTGACAAAATTAAGAAGTCCCTCGATCATAAAGTGACAAAATAAAGAAGTCCCTCTGTCATAAAGTGACAAAATAAAGATGTTCCTCGATCATAAAGTGACAAAATTAAGAAGTCCCTCGATCATAAAGTGACAAAATTAATAAGTCCCTCTGTCATGGAGTGACAAAATTAAGAAACTACTCGATCATAAAGTAACAAAATTAAGATTTTCCTCGATCATAAAGTGACACATTTAAGATTTTTCTCGATCATAAAGTGACAAAATTAAGAAGTTACTCGATCATAAAGTGACAAAATTAAGAAGTTACTCGATCATAAAGTGACAAAATGAAGATGTTCCTCGATCATAAAGTGACAAAATTAAGAAGTTACTCAATCATAAAGTGACAAAATTAAGATGTTCCTCGATCATAAAGTGACAAAATTAAGATGTTCCTCGATCATAAAGTGACAAAATTAAGATGTTCCTCCATCATAAAGTGACAAAATTAAGATGTTCCTCGATCATAAAGTAACAAAATTAAGATGTTCCTCGATCATAAAGTGACAAAATTAAGATGTTCCTCGATCATAAAGTGACAAAATTAAGAAGTTCCTCGATCATAAAGTGACAAAATTAAGAAGTTACTCGATCATAAAGTGACAAAATAAAGATGTTCCTCGATCATAAAGTGACAAAATTAAGAAGTCCCTCGATCATAAAGTGACAAAATTAAAAAGTCTCTCGACCATACAATGACAAAATTAAGAAGTCCCTCTATCATAGAGTGACAAAATTAAGAAGTTACTCGATCATAAAGTGACAAAATGAAGATGTTCCTCGATCATAAAGTGACAAAATTAAGATGTTTCTCGATCATAAAGTGACAAAATTAAGAAGTTACTCGATCATAAAGTGACAAAATTAAGATGTTCCTCGATCATAAAGTGACAAAATTAAGAAGTTACTCGATAATAGAGTGACAAAATTAAGATATTCCTCGATCATAAATGGACAAAATTAAGAAGTCCCTCTGTCATAGAGTGACAAAATTAAGAAGTTACTCGTTCATAGAGTGACAAAATTAAGAAGTTCCTCGATTATAAAGTGACAAAATTAAGATGTTCCTCGATCATAAAGTGAAAAAATGAAGAAGTTACTCGATCATAAAGTGACAAAATTAAGATGTTCCTCGATCATAAAGTGACAAAATTAAGAAGTTACTCGATAATAGAGTGACAAAATTAAGATGTTCCTCGATCATAAAGTGAAAAAATTAAGAAGTTACTCGATAATAGAGTGACAAAATTAAGATATTCCTCGATCATAAATGGGCAAAATTAAGATATTCCTCGAACATAAATGGACAAAATTAAGAAGTTACTCGATCATAAAGTGACAAAATTAAGATGTTCCTCGATCATAAAGTAACAAAATTAAGATGTTCCTCGATCATAAAGTGACAAAATTAAGAAGTTACTCAATCATAGAGTGACAAAATTAAGAAGTTCCTCGATCATAAAGTGACAAAATTAAGATGTTCCTCCATCATAAAGTGACAAAATTAAGAAGTCCCTCGATCATAAAGTGACAAAATTAAAAAGTCTCTCGACCATACAATGACAAAATTAAGAAGTCCCTCTATCATAGAGTGACAAAATTAAGAAGTTACTCGATCATAAAGTGACAAAATGAAGATGTTCCTCGATCATAAAGTGACAAAATTAAGATGTTTCTCGATCATAAAGTGACAAAATTAAGAAGTTACTCGATCATAAAGTGACAAAATTAAGATGTTCCTCGATCATAAAGTGACAAAATTAAGAAGTTACTCGATAATAGAGTGACAAAATTAAGATATTCCTCGATCATAAATGGACAAAATTAAGAAGTCCCTCTGTCATAGAGTGACAAAATTAAGAAGTTACTCGTTCATAGAGTGACAAAATTAAGAAGTTCCTCGATTATAAAGTGACAAAATTAAGATGTTCCTCGATCATAAAGTGAAAAAATGAAGAAGTTACTCGATCATAAAGTGACAAAATTAAGATGTTCCTCGATCATAAAGTGACAAAATTAAGAAGTTACTCGATAATAGAGTGACAAAATTAAGATGTTCCTCGATCATAAAGTGAAAAAATTAAGAAGTTACTCGATAATAGAGTGACAAAATTAAGATATTCCTCGATCATAAATGGGCAAAATTAAGATATTCCTCGAACATAAATGGACAAAATTAAGAAGTTACTCGATCATAAAGTGACAAAATTAAGATGTTCCTCGATCATAAAGTAACAAAATTAAGATGTTCCTCGATCATAAAGTGACAAAATTAAGAAGTTACTCAATCATAGAGTGACAAAATTAAGAAGTTCCTCGATCATAAAGTGACAAAATTAAGATGTTCCTCCATCATAAAGTGACAAAATTAAGAAGTTCCTCGATCATAAAGTGACAAAATTAAGAAGTTCCTCGATCATAAAGTGACAAAATTAAGAAGTTACTCGATCATAAAGTGACAAAATAAAGATGTCCTCGATCATAAAGTGACAAAATTAAGAAGTCCCTCGATCATAAAGTGACAAAATTAAGAAGTCCCTCGATCATAAAGTGACAAAATTAAGAAGTCCCTCGATCATAAAGTGACAAAATTAAGAAGTCCCTCTGTCATAAAGTGACAAAATAAAGATGTTCCTCGATCATAAAGTGACAAAATTAAGAAGTCCCTCGATCATAAAGTGACAAAATTAATAAGTCCCTCTGTCATGGAGTGACAAAATTAAGAAACTACTCGATCATAAAGTAACAAAATTAAGATTTTCCTCGATCATAAAGTGACACATTTAAGATGTTTCTCGATCATAAAGTGACAAAATTAAGAAGTTACTCGATCATAAAGTGACAAAATTAAGAAGTTACTCGATCATAAAGTGACAAAATGAAGATGTTCCTCGATCATAAAGTGACAAAATTAAGAAGTTACTCAATCATAAAGTGACAAAATTAAGATGTTCCTCGATCATAAAGTGACAAAATTAAGATGTTCCTCGATCATAAAGTGACAAAATTAAGATGTTCCTCCATCATAAAGTGACAAAATTAAGATGTTCCTCGATCATAAAGTAACAAAATTAAGATGTTCCTCGATCATAAAGTGACAAAATTAAGATGTTCCTCGATCATAAAGTGACAAAATTAAGAAGTTCCTCGATCATAAAGTGACAAAATTAAGAAGTTACTCGATCATAAAGTGACAAAATAAAGATGTTCCTCGATCATAAAGTGACAAAATTAAGAAGTCCCTCGATCATAAAGTGACAAAATTAAAAAGTCTCTCGACCATACAATGACAAAATTAAGAAGTCCCTCTATCATAGAGTGACAAAATTAAGAAGTTACTCGATCATAAAGTGACAAAATGAAGATGTTCCTCGATCATAAAGTGACAAAATTAAGATGTTTCTCGATCATAAAGTGACAAAATTAAGAAGTTACTCGATCATAAAGTGACAAAATTAAGATGTTCCTCGATCATAAAGTGACAAAATTAAGAAGTTACTCGATAATAGAGTGACAAAATTAAGATATTCCTCGATCATAAATGGACAAAATTAAGGAGTCCCTCTGTCATAGAGTGACAAAATTAAGAAGTTACTCGTTCATAGAGTGACAAAATAAAGATGTTCCTCGATCATAAAGTGACAAAATTAAGAAGTCCCTCGATCATAAAGTGACAAAATTAATAAGTCCCTCTGTCATGGAGTGACAAAATTAAGAAACTACTCGATCATAAAGTAACAAAATTAAGATTTTCCTCGATCATAAAGTGACACATTTAAGATGTTTCTCGATCATAAAGTGACAAAATTAAGAAGTTACTCGATCATAAAGTTACAATATTAAGATGTTTCTCGATCATAAAGTGACAAAATTAAGAAATTACTCGATCATAAAGTGACAAAATTAGGATGTTTCTCGATCATAAAGTGTCAAAATTAAGAAGTCACTCGATCATAAAGTGACAAAATTAAGATGTTCCTCGATCATAAAGTGACAAAATTAAGAAGTTACTCGATCATAAAGTGACAAATTAAGAAGTTACTCGATCATAAAGTGACAAAATGAAGATGTTCCTCGATCATAAAGTGACAAAATTAAGAAGTTACTCAATCATAAAGTGACAAAATTAAGATGTTCCTCGATCATAAAGTGACAAAATTAAGATGTTCCTCGATCATAAAGTGACAAAATTAAGAAGTCCCTCGATCATAAAGTGACAAAATTAAGAAGTCCCTCTGTCATAGAGTGACAAAATTAAGAAGTTACTCGTTCATAGAGTGACAAAATTAAGAAGTTCCTCGATTATAAAGTGACAAAATTAAGATGTTCCTCGATCATAAAGTGAAAAAATGAAGAAGTTACTCGATCATAAAGTGACAAAATTAAGAAGTTACTCGATCATAAAGTGACAAAATTAAGAAGTTACTCGATAATAGAGTGACAAAATTAAGATGTTCCTCGATCATAAAGTGAAAAAATTAAGAAGTTACTCGATAATAGAGTGACAAAATTAAGATATTCCTCGATCATAAATGGGCAAAATTAAGATATTCCTCGATCATAAATGGACAAAATTAAGAAGTTACTCGATCATAAAGTGACAAAATTAAGATGTTCCTCGATCATAAAGTAACAAAATTAAGATGTTCCTCGATCATAAAGTGACAAAATTAAGAAGTTACTCAATCATAGAGTGACAAAATTAAGAAGTTCCTCGATCATAAAGTGACAAAATTAAGATGTTCCTCCATCATAAAGTGACAAAATTAAGAAGTTCCTCGATCATAAAGTGACAAAATTAAGAAGTTCCTCGATCATAAAGTGACAAAATTAAGAAGTTACTCGATCATAAAGTGACAAAATAAAGATGTTCCTCGATCATAAAGTGACAAAATTAAAAAGTCCCTCGATCATAAAGTGACAAAATTAAGAAGTCCCTCGATCATAAAGTGACAAAATTAAGAAGTCCCTCGATCATAAAGTGACAAAATTAAGAAGTCCCTCTGTCATAAAGTGACAAAATAAAGATGCTCCTCGATCATAAAGTGACAAAATTAAGAAATCCCTCGATCATAAAGTGACAAAATTAATAAGTCCCTCTGTCATGGAGTGACAAAATTAAGAAACTACTCGATCATAAAGTAACAAAATTAAGATTTTCCTCGATCATAAAGTGACACATTTAAGATGTTTCTCGATCATAAAGTGACAAAATTAAGAAGTTACTCGATCATAAAGTTACAATATTAAGATGTTTCTCGATCATAAAGTGACAAAATTAAGAAATTACTCGATCATAAAGTGACAAAATTAAGATGTTTCTCGATCATAAAGTGTCAAAATTAAGAAGTTACTCGATCATAAAGTGACAAAATTAAGATGTTCCTCGATCATAAAGTGACAAAATTAAGAAGTTACTCGATCATAAAGTGACAAAATTAAGAAGTTACTCGATCATAAAGTGACAAAATTGAAGATGTTCCTCGATCATAAAGTGACAAAATTAAGATGTTCCTCCATCATAATGTGACAAAATTAAGATGTTCCTCGATCATAAAGTAACAAAATTAAGATGTTCCTCGATCATAAAGTGACAAAATTAAGATGTTCCTCGATCATAAAGTGACAAAATTAAGAAGTTCCTCGATCATAAAGTGACAAAATTAAGAAGTTACTCGATCATAAAGTGACAAAATAAAGATGTTCCTCGATCATAAAGTGACAAAATTAAGAAGTCCCTCGATCATAAAGTGACAAAATTAAAAAGTCTCTCGACCAAACAATGACAAAATTAAGAAGTCCCTCTATCATAGAGTGACAAAATTAAGAAGTTACTCGATCATAAAGTGACAAAATTAAGATGTTCCTCGATCATAAAGTGACAAAATTAAGATGTTTCTCGATCATAAAGTGACAAAATTAAGAAGTTACTCGATCATAAAGTGACAAAATTAAGATGTTCCTCGATCATAAAGTGACAAAATTAAGAAGTTACTCGATAACAGAGTGACAAAATTAAGATATTCCTCGATCATAAATGGACAAAATTAAGAAGTCCCTCTATCATAGAGTGACAAAATTAAGAATTTATTCAATCATAAAGTGACAAACTTAAGATGTTCCTCGATCATAAAGTGACAAAATTAAGAAGTTACTCGTTCATAGTGACAAAATTAAGAAGTTCCTCGATTATAAAGTGACAAAATTAAGAAGTTACTCCATCATAAAGTGACAAAATTAAGAAGTTACTCGATCATAAAGTGACAAAATTAAGAAGTTACTCGATAATAGAGTGACAAAATTAAGATGTTCCTCGATCATAAAGTGAAAAAATTAAGAAGTTACTCGATAATAGAGTGACACAATTAAGATATTCCTCGATCATAAATGGACAAAATTAAGATATTCCTCGATCATAAATGGACAAAATTAAGAAGTTCCTCGATCATAAAGTGAAAAAATTAAGAAGTTACTCGATCATAAAGTGACAAAATTAAGATGTTCCTTGATCATAAAGTAACAAAATTAAGATGTTCCTCGATCATAAAATGACAAAATTAAGAAGTTACTCGATCATAGAGTGACAAAATTAAGAAGTTGCTCGATCATAAAGTGACAAAATAAAGATGTTCCTCGATCATAAAGTGACAAAATTAAGAAGTCCCTCGATCATAAAGTGACAAAATTAAGAAGTCCCTCGATCATAAAGTGACAAAATTAAGAAGTCCCTCTGTCATAGAGTGACAAAATTAAGAAGTTACTCGTTCATAGAGTGACAAAATTAAGAAGTTCCTCGATTATAAAGTGACAAAATTAAGATGTTCCTCGATCATAAAGTGAAAAAATGAAGAAGTTACTCGATCATAAAGTGACAAAATTAAGATGTTCCTCGATCATAAAGTGACAAAATTAAGAAGTTACTCGATCATAAAGTGACAAAATAAAGAAGTTACTCGATAATAGAGTGACAAAATTAAGATGTTCCTCGATCATAAAGTGAAAAAATTAAGAAGTTACTCGATAATAGAGTGACAAAATTAAGATATTCCTCGATCATAAATGGGCAAAATTAAGATATTCCTCGATCATAAATGGACAAAATTAAGAAGTTACTCGATCATAAAGTGACAAAATTAAGATGTTCCTCGATCATAAAGTAACAAAATTAAGATGTTCCTCGATCATAAAGTGACAAAATTAAGAAGTTACTCAATCATAGAGTGACAAAATTAAGAAGTTCCTCGATCATAAAGTGACAAAATTAAGATGTTCCTCCATCATAAAGTGACAAAATTAAGAAGTTCCTCGATCATAAAGTGACAAAATTAAGAAGTTCCTCGATCATAAAGTGACAAAATTAAGAAGTTACTCGATCATAAAGTGACAAAATAAAGATGTTCCTCGATCATAAAGTGACAAAATTAAGAAGTCCCTCGATCATAAAGTGACAAAATTAAGAAGTCCCTCGATCATAAAGTGACAAAATTAAGAAGTCCCTCGATCATAAAGTGACAAAATTAAGAAGTCCCTCGATCATAAAGTGACAAAATTAAGAAGTCCCTCTGTCATAAAGTGACAAAATAAAGATGTTCCTCGATCATAAAGTGACAAAATTAAGAAGTCCCTCGATCATAAAGTGACAAAATTAATAAGTCCCTCTGTCATGGAGTGACAAAATTAAGAAACTACTCGATCATAAAGTAACAAAATTAAGATTTTCCTCGATCATAAAGTGACACATTTAAGATGTTTCTCGATCATAAAGTGACAAAATTAAGAAGTTACTCGATCATATAGTTACAATATTAAGATGTTTCTCGATCATAAAGTGACAAAATTAAGAAATTACTCGATCATAAAGTGACAAAATTAAGATGTTTCTCGATCATAAAGTGTCAAAATTAAGAAGTTACTCGATCATAAAGTGACAAAATTAAGATGTTCCTCGATCATAAAGTGACAAAATTAAGAAGTTACTCGATAATAGAGTGACACAATTAAGATATTCCTCGATCATAAATGGACAAAATTAAGATATTCCTCGATCATAAATGGACAAAATTAAGAAGTTCCTCGATCATAAAGTGAAAAAATTAAGAAGTTACTCGATCATAAAGTGACAAAATTAAGAAGTTACTCGATAATAGAGTGACAAAATTAAGATGTTCCTCGATCATAAAGTGAAAAAATTAAGAAGTTACTCGATAATAGAGTGACACAATTAAGATATTCCTCGATCATAAATGGACAAAATTAAGATATTCCTCGATCATAAATGGACAAAATTAAGAAGTTCCTCGATCATAAAGTGAAAAAATTAAGAAGTTACTCGATCATAAAGTGACAAAATTAAGATGTTCCTTGATCATAAAGTAACAAAATTAAGATGTTCCTCGATCATAAAATGACAAAATTAAGAAGTTACTCGATCATAGAGTGACAAAATTAAGAAGTTGCTCGATCATAAAGTGACAAAATAAAGATGTTCCTCGATCATAAAGTGACAAAATTAAGAAGTCCCTCGATCATAAAGTGACAAAATTAAGAAGTCCCTCGATCATAAAGTGACAAAATTAAGAAGTCCCTCTGTCATAGAGTGACAAAATTAAGAAGTTACTCGTTCATAGAGTGACAAAATTAAGAAGTTCCTCGATTATAAAGTGACAAAATTAAGATGTTCCTCGATCATAAAGTGAAAAAATGAAGAAGTTACTCGATCATAAAGTGACAAAATTAAGATGTTCCTCGATCATAAAGTGACAAAATTAAGAAGTTACTCGATCATAAAGTGACAAAATAAAGAAGTTACTCGATAATAGAGTGACAAAATTAAGATGTTCCTCGATCATAAAGTGAAAAAATTAAGAAGTTACTCGATAATAGAGTGACAAAATTAAGATATTCCTCGATCATAAATGGGCAAAATTAAGATATTCCTCGATCATAAATGGACAAAATTAAGAAGTTACTCGATCATAAAGTGACAAAATTAAGATGTTCCTCGATCATAAAGTAACAAAATTAAGATGTTCCTCGATCATAAAGTGACAAAATTAAGAAGTTACTCAATCATAGAGTGACAAAATTAAGAAGTTCCTCGATCATAAAGTGACAAAATTAAGATGTTCCTCCATCATAAAGTGACAAAATTAAGAAGTTCCTCGATCATAAAGTGACAAAATTAAGAAGTTCCTCGATCATAAAGTGACAAAATTAAGAAGTTACTCGATCATAAAGTGACAAAATAAAGATGTTCCTCGATCATAAAGTGACAAAATTAAGAAGTCCCTCGATCATAAAGTGACAAAATTAAGAAGTCCCTCGATCATAAAGTGACAAAATTAAGAAGTCCCTCGATCATAAAGTGACAAAATTAAGAAGTCCCTCGATCATAAAGTGACAAAATTAAGAAGTCCCTCTGTCATAAAGTGACAAAATAAAGATGTTCCTCGATCATAAAGTGACAAAATTAAGAAGTCCCTCGATCATAAAGTGACAAAATTAATAAGTCCCTCTGTCATGGAGTGACAAAATTAAGAAACTACTCGATCATAAAGTAACAAAATTAAGATTTTCCTCGATCATAAAGTGACACATTTAAGATGTTTCTCGATCATAAAGTGACAAAATTAAGAAGTTACTCGATCATATAGTTACAATATTAAGATGTTTCTCGATCATAAAGTGACAAAATTAAGAAATTACTCGATCATAAAGTGACAAAATTAAGATGTTTCTCGATCATAAAGTGTCAAAATTAAGAAGTTACTCGATCATAAAGTGACAAAATTAAGATGTTCCTCGATCATAAAGTGACAAAATTAAGAAGTTACTCGATCATAAAGTGACAAAATTAAGAAGTTACTCGATCATAAAGTGACAAAATGAAGATGTTCCTCGATCATAAAGTGACAAAATTAAGAAGTTACTCAATCATAAAGTGACAAAATTAAGATGTTCCTCGATCATAAAGTGACAAAATTAAGATGTTCCTCGATCATAAAGTGACAAAATTAAGATGTTCCTCCATCATAAAGTGACAAAATTAAGATGTTCCTCGATCATAAAGTAACAAAATTAAGATGTTCCTCGATCATAAAGTGACAAAATTAAGATGTTCCTCGATCATAAAGTGACAAAATTAAGAAGTTCCTCGATCATAAAGTGACAAAATTAAGAAGTTACTCGATCATAAAGTGACAAAATAAAGATGTTCCTCGATCATAAAGTGACAAAATTAAGAAGTCCCTCGATCATAAAGTGACAAAATTAAAAAGTCTCTCGACCATACAATGACAAAATTAAGAAGTCCCTCTATCATAGAGTGACAAAATTAAGAAGTTACTCGATCATAAAGTGACAAAATGAAGATGTTCCTCGATCATAAAGTGACAAAATTAAGATGTTTCTCGATCATAAAGTGACAAAATTAAGAAGTTACTCGATCATAAAGTGACAAAATTAAGATGTTCCTCGATCATAAAGTGACAAAATTAAGAAGTTACTCGATAATAGAGTGACAAAATTAAGATATTCCTCGATCATAAATGGACAAAATTAAGAAGTCCCTCTGTCATAGAGTGACAAAATTAAGAAGTTACTCGTTCATAGAGTGACAAAATTAAGAAGTTCCTCGATTATAAAGTGACAAAATTAAGATGTTCCTCGATCATAAAGTGAAAAAATGAAGAAGTTACTCGATCATAAAGTGACAAAATTAAGATGTTCCTCGATCATAAAGTGACAAAATTAAGAAGTTACTCGATCATAAAGTGACAAAATTAAGAAGTTACTCGATAATAGAGTGACAAAATTAAGATGTTCCTCGATCATAAAGTGAAAAAATTAAGAAGTTACTCGATAATAGAGTGACAAAATTAAGATATTCCTCGATCATAAATGGGCAAAATTAAGATATTCCTCGATCATAAATGGACAAAATTAAGAAGTTACTCGATCATAAAGTGACAAAATTAAGATGTTCCTCGATCATAAAGTAACAAAATTAAGATGTTCCTCGATCATAAAGTGACAAAATTAAGAAGTTACTCAATCATAGAGTGACAAAATTAAGAAGTTCCTCGATCATAAAGTGACAAAATTAAGATGTTCCTCCATCATAAAGTGACAAAATTAAGAAGTTCCTCGATCATAAAGTGACAAAATTAAGAAGTTCCTCGATCATAAAGTGACAAAATTAAGAAGTTACTCGATCATAAAGTGACAAAATAAAGATGTCCTCGATCATAAAGTGACAAAATTAAGAAGTCCCTCGATCATAAAGTGACAAAATTAAGAAGTCCCTCGATCATAAAGTGACAAAATTAAGAAGTCCCTCGATCATAAAGTGACAAAATTAAGAAGTCCCTCTGTCATAAAGTGACAAAATAAAGATGTTCCTCGATCATAAAGTGACAAAATTAAGAAGTCCCTCGATCATAAAGTGACAAAATTAATAAGTCCCTCTGTCATGGAGTGACAAAATTAAGAAACTACTCGATCATAAAGTAACAAAATTAAGATTTTCCTCGATCATAAAGTGACACATTTAAGATGTTTCTCGATCATAAAGTGACAAAATTAAGAAGTTACTCGATCATAAAGTTACAATATTAAGATGTTTCTCGATCATAAAGTGACAAAATTAAGAAATTACTCGATCATAAAGTGACAAAATTAAGATGTTTCTCGATCATAAAGTGTCAAAATTAAGAAGTCACTCGATCATAAAGTGACAAAATTAAGATGTTCCTCGATCATAAAGTGACAAAATTAAGAATTTACTCGATCATATAAAGTGACAAAATTAAGAAGTTACTCGATCATAAAGTGACAAAATGAAGATGTTCCTCGATCATAAAGTGACAAAATTAAGAAGTTACTCAATCATAAAGTGACAAAATTAAGATGTTCCTCGATCATAAAGTGACAAAATTAAGATGTTCCTCGATCATAAAGTGACAAAATTAAGAAGTCCCTCGATCATAAAGTGACAAAATTAAGAAGTCCCTCTGTCATAGAGTGACAAAATTAAGAAGTTACTCGTTCATAGAGTGACAAAATTAAGAAGTTCCTCGATTATAAAGTGACAAAATTAAGATGTTCCTCGATCATAAAGTGAAAAAATGAAGAAGTTACTCGATCATAAAGTGACAAAATTAAGATGTTCCTCGATCATAAAGTGACAAAATTAAGAAGTTACTCGATCATAAAGTGACAAAATTAAGAAGTTACTCGATAATAGAGTGACAAAATTAAGATGTTCCTCGATCATAAAGTGAAAAAATTAAGAAGTTACTCGATAATAGAGACAAAATTAAGATATTCCTCGATCATAAATGGGCAAAATTAAGATATTCCTCGATCATAAATGGACAAAATTAAGAAGTTACTCGATCATAAAGTGACAAAATTAAGATGTTCCTCGATCATAAAGTAACAAAATTAAGATGTTCCTCGATCATAAAGTGACAAAATTAAGAAGTTACTCAATCATAGAGTGACAAAATTAAGAAGTTCCTCGATCATAAAGTGACAAAATTAAGATGTTCCTCCATCATAAAGTGACAAAATTAAGAAGTTCCTCGATCATAAAGTGACAAAATTAAGAAGTTCCTCGATCATAAAGTGACAAAATTAAGAAGTTACTCGATCATAAAGTGACAAAATAAAGATGTTCCTCGATCATAAAGTGACAAAACTAAAAAGTCCCTCCATCATAAAGTGACAAAATTAAGAAGTCCCTCGATCATAAAGTGACAAAATTAAGAAGTCCCTCGATCATAAAGTGACAAAATTAAGAAGTCCCTCTGTCATAAAGTGACAAAATAAAGATGTTCCTCGATCATAAAGTGACAAAATTAAGAAATCCCTCGATCATAAAGTGACAAAATTAATAAGTCCCTCTGTCATGGAGTGACAAAATTAAGAAACTACTCGATCATAAAGTAACAAAATTAAGATTTTCCTCGATCATAAAGTGACACATTTAAGATGTTTCTCGATCATAAAGTGACAAAATTAAGAAGTTACTCGATCATAAAGTTACAATATTAAGATGTTTCTCGATCATAAAGTGA
The DNA here is from genome assembly GCF_964187855.1 of Myxine glutinosa. Taxonomy (NCBI): domain Eukaryota; kingdom Metazoa; phylum Chordata; class Myxini; order Myxiniformes; family Myxinidae; genus Myxine; species Myxine glutinosa. Next base: position 6,242,504 of record NC_136263.1, on the reverse strand, counting down.
CAAAATTAAGAAATTACTCGATCATAAAGTGACAAAATTAAGATGTTTCTCGATCATAAAGTGTCAAAATTAAGAAGTTACTCGATCATAAAGTGACAAAATTAAGATGTTCCTCGATCATAAAGTGACAAAATTAAGAAGTTACTCGATCATAAAGTGACAAAATTAAGAAGTTACTCGATCATAAAGTGACAAAATTGAAGATGTTCCTCGATCATAAAGTGACAAAATTAAGATGTTCCTCCATCATAAAGTGACAAAATTAAGATGTTCCTCGATCATAAAGTGACAAAATTAAGAAGTTCCTCGATCATAAAGTGACAAAATTAAGAAGTTACTCGATCATAAAGTGACAAAATAAAGATGTTCCTCGATCATAAAGTGACAAAATTAAGAAGTCCCTCGATCATAAAGTGACAAAATTAAAAAGTCTCTCGACCAAACAATGACAAAATTAAGAAGTCCCTCTATCATAGAGTGACAAAATTAAGAAGTTACTCGATCATAAAGTGACAAAATGAAGATGTTCCTCGATCATAAAGTGACAAAATTAAGATGTTCCTCGATTATAAAGTGACAAAATTAAGATGTTCCTCGATCATAAAGTGAAAAAATGAAGAAGTTACTCGATCATAAAGTGACAAAATTAAGATGTTCCTCGATCATAAAGTGACAAAATTAAGAAGTTACTCGATCATAAAGTGACAAAATTAAGAAGTTACTCGATAATAGAGTGACAAAATTAAGATGTTCCTCGATCATAAAGTGAAAAAATTAAGAAGTTACTCGATAATAGAGTGACAAAATTAAGATATTCCTCGATCATAAATGGGCAAAATTAAGATATTCCTCGATCATAAATGGACAAAATTAAGAAGTTACTCGATCATAAAGTGACAAAATTAAGATGTTCCTCGATCATAAAGTAACAAAATTAAGATGTTCCTCGATCATAAAGTGACAAAATTAAGAAGTTACTCAATCATAGAGTGACAAAATTAAGAAGTTCCTCGATCATAAAGTGACAAAATTAAGATGTTCCTCCATCATAAAGTGACAAAATTAAGAAGTTCCTCGATCATAAAGTGACAAAATTAAGAAGTTCCTCGATCATAAAGTGACAAAATTAAGAAGTTACTCGATCATAAAGTGACAAAATTAAGAAGTCCCTCGATCATAAAGTGACAAAATTAAGAAGTCCCTCGATCATAAAGTGACAAAATTAAGAAGTCCCTCGATCATAAAGTGACAAAATTAAGAAGTCCCTCTGTCATAAAGTGACAAAATAAAGATGTTCCTCGATCATAAAGTGACAAAATTAAGAAGTCCCTCGATCATAAAGTGACAAAATTAATAAGTCCCTCTGTCATGGAGTGACAAAATTAAGAAACTACTCGATCATAAAGTAACAAAATTAAGATTTTCCTCGATCATAAAGTGACACATTTAAGATGTTTCTCGATCATAAAGTGACAAAATTAAGAAGTTACTCGATCATATAGTTACAATATTAAGATGTTTCTCGATCATAAAGTGACAAAATTAAGAAATTACTCGATCATAAAGTGACAAAATTAAGATGTTTCTCGATCATAAAGTGTCAAAATTAAGAAGTTACTCGATCATAAAGTGACAAAATTAAGATGTTCCTCGATCATAAAGTGACAAAATTAAGAAGTTACTCGATCATAAAGTGACAAAATTAAGAAGTTACTCGATCATAAAGTGACAAAATGAAGATGTTCCTCGATCATAAAGTGACAAAATTAAGAAGTTACTCAATCATAAAGTGACAAAATTAAGATGTTCCTCGATCATAAAGTGACAAAATTAAGATGTTCCTCGATCATAAAGTGACAAAATTAAGATGTTCCTCCATCATAAAGTGACAAAATTAAGATGTTCCTCGATCATAAAGTAACAAAATTAAGATGTTCCTCGATCATAAAGTGACAAAATTAAGATGTTCCTCGATCATAAAGTGACAAAATTAAGAAGTTCCTCGATCATAAAGTGACAAAATTAAGAAGTTACTCGATCATAAAGTGACAAAATAAAGATGTTCCTCGATCATAAAGTGACAAAATTAAGAAGTCCCTCGATCATAAAGTGACAAAATTAAAAAGTCTCTCGACCATACAATGACAAAATTAAGAAGTCCCTCTATCATAGAGTGACAAAATTAAGAAGTTACTCGATCATAAAGTGACAAAATGAAGATGTTCCTCGATCATAAAGTGACAAAATTAAGATGTTTCTCGATCATAAAGTGACAAAATTAAGAAGTTACTCGATCATAAAGTGACAAAATTAAGATGTTCCTCGATCATAAAGTGACAAAATTAAGAAGTTACTCGATAATAGAGTGACAAAATTAAGATATTCCTCGATCATAAATGGACAAAATTAAGAAGTCCCTCTGTCATAGAGTGACAAAATTAAGAAGTTACTCGTTCATAGAGTGACAAAATTAAGAAGTTCCTCGATTATAAAGTGACAAAATTAAGATGTTCCTCGATCATAAAGTGAAAAAATGAAGAAGTTACTCGATCATAAAGTGACAAAATTAAGATGTTCCTCGATCATAAAGTGACAAAATTAAGAAGTTACTCGATCATAAAGTGACAAAATTAAGAAGTTACTCGATAATAGAGTGACAAAATTAAGATGTTCCTCGATCATAAAGTGAAAAAATTAAGAAGTTACTCGATAATAGAGTGACAAAATTAAGATATTCCTCGATCATAAATGGGCAAAATTAAGATATTCCTCGATCATAAATGGACAAAATTAAGAAGTTACTCGATCATAAAGTGACAAAATTAAGATGTTCCTCGATCATAAAGTAACAAAATTAAGATGTTCCTCGATCATAAAGTGACAAAATTAAGAAGTTACTCAATCATAGAGTGACAAAATTAAGAAGTTCCTCGATCATAAAGTGACAAAATTAAGATGTTCCTCCATCATAAAGTGACAAAATTAAGAAGTTCCTCGATCATAAAGTGACAAAATTAAGAAGTTCCTCGATCATAAAGTGACAAAATTAAGAAGTTACTCGATCATAAAGTGACAAAATAAAGATGTCCTCTATCATAAAGTGACAAAATTAAGAAGTCCCTCGATCATAAAGTGACAAAATTAAGAAGTCCCTCGATCATAAAGTGACAAAATTAAGAAGTCCCTCGATCATAAAGTGACAAAATTAAGAAGTCCCTCTGTCATAAAGTGACAAAATAAAGATGTTCCTCGATCATAAAGTGACAAAATTAAGAAGTCCCTCGATCATAAAGTGACAAAATTAATAAGTCCCTCTGTCATGGAGTGACAAAATTAAGAAACTACTCGATCATAAAGTAACAAAATTAAGATTTTCCTCGATCATAAAGTGACACATTTAAGATGTTTCTCGATCATAAAGTGACAAAATTAAGAAGTTACTCGATCATAAAGTTACAATATTAAGATGTTTCTCGATCATAAAGTGACAAAATTAAGAAATTACTCGATCATAAAGTGACAAAATTAAGATGTTTCTCGATCATAAAGTGTCAAAATTAAGAAGTCACTCGATCATAAAGTGACAAAATTAAGATGTTCCTCGATCATAAAGTGACAAAATTAAGAATTTACTCGATCATATAAAGTGACAAAATTAAGAAGTTACTCGATCATAAAGTGACAAAATGAAGATGTTCCTCGATCATAAAGTGACAAAATTAAGAAGTTACTCAATCATAAAGTGACAAAATTAAGATGTTCCTCGATCATAAAGTGACAAAATTAAGATGTTCCTCGATCATAAAGTGACAAAATTAAGAAGTCCCTCGATCATAAAGTGACAAAATTAAGAAGTCCCTCTGTCATAGAGTGACAAAATTAAGAAGTTACTCGTTCATAGAGTGACAAAATTAAGAAGTTCCTCGATTATAAAGGGACAAAATTAAGATGTTCCTCGATCATAAAGTGAAAAAATGAAGAAGTTACTCGATCATAAAGTGACAAAATTAAGATGTTCCTCGATCATAAAGTGACAAAATTAAGAAGTTACTCGATCATAAAGTGACAAAATTAAGAAGTTACTCGATAATAGAGTGACAAAATTAAGATGTTCCTCGATCATAAAGTGAAAAAATTAAGAAGTTACTCGATAATAGAGACAAAATTAAGATATTCCTCGATCATAAATGGGCAAAATTAAGATATTCCTCGATCATAAATGGACAAAATTAAGAAGTTACTCGATCATAAAGTGACAAAATTAAGATGTTCCTCGATCATAAAGTAACAAAATTAAGATGTTCCTCGATCATAAAGTGACAAAATTAAGAAGTTACTCAATCATAGAGTGACAAAATTAAGAAGTTCCTCGATCATAAAGTGACAAAATTAAGATGTTCCTCCATCATAAAGTGACAAAATTAAGAAGTTCCTCGATCATAAAGTGACAAAATTAAGAAGTTCCTCGATCATAAAGTGACAAAATTAAGAAGTTACTCGATCATAAAGTGACAAAATAAAGATGTTCCTCGATCATAAAGTGACAAAACTAAAAAGTCCCTCGATCATAAAGTGACAAAATTAAGAAGTCCCTCGATCATAAAGTGACAAAATTAAGAAGTCCCTCGATCATAAAGTGACAAAATTAAGAAGTCCCTCTGTCATAAAGTGACAAAATAAAGATGTTCCTCGATCATAAAGTGACAAAATTAAGAAATCCCTCGATCATAAAGTGACAAAATTAATAAGTCCCTCTGTCATGGAGTGACAAAATTAAGAAACTACTCGATCATAAAGTAACAAAATTAAGATGTTCCTCGATCATAAAGTGACAAAATTAAGAATTTACTCGATCATATAAAGTGACAAAATTAAGAAGTTACTCGATCATAAAGTGACAAAATGAAGATGTTCCTCGATCATAAAGTGACAAAATTAAGAAGTTACTCAATCATAAAGTGACAAAATTAAGATGTTCCTCGATCATAAAGTGACAAAATTAAGATGTTCCTCGATCATAAAGTGACAAAATTAAGAAGTCCCTCGATCATAAAGTGACAAAATTAAGAAGTCCCTCTGTCATAGAGTGACAAAATTAAGAAGTTACTCGTTCATAGAGTGACAAAATTAAGAAGTTCCTCGATTATAAAGTGACAAAATTAAGATGTTCCTCGATCATAAAGTGAAAAAATGAAGAAGTTACTCGATCATAAAGTGACAAAATTAAGATGTTCCTCGATCATAAAGTGACAAAATTAAGAAGTTACTCGATCATAAAGTGACAAAATTAAGAAGTTACTCGATAATAGAGTGACAAAATTAAGATGTTCCTCGATCATAAAGTGAAAAAATTAAGAAGTTACTCGATAATAGAGACAAAATTAAGATATTCCTCGATCATAAATGGGCAAAATTAAGATATTCCTCGATCATAAATGGACAAAATTAAGAAGTTACTCGATCATAAAGTGACAAAATTAAGATGTTCCTCGATCATAAAGTAACAAAATTAAGATGTTCCTCGATCATAAAGTGACAAAATTAAGAAGTTACTCAATCATAGAGTGACAAAATTAAGAAGTTCCTCGATCATAAAGTGACAAAATTAAGATGTTCCTCCATCATAAAGTGACAAAATTAAGAAGTTCCTCGATCATAAAGTGACAAAATTAAGAAGTTCCTCGATCATAAAGTGACAAAATTAAGAAGTTACTCGATCATAAAGTGACAAAATAAAGATGTTCCTCGATCATAAAGTGACAAAACTAAAAAGTCCCTCGATCATAAAGTGACAAAATTAAGAAGTCCCTCGATCATAAAGTGACAAAATTAAGAAGTCCCTCGATCATAAAGTGACAAAATTAAGAAGTCCCTCTGTCATAAAGTGACAAAATAAAGATGTTCCTCGATCATAAAGTGACAAAATTAAGAAATCCCTCGATCATAAAGTGACAAAATTAATAAGTCCCTCTGTCATGGAGTGACAAAATTAAGAAACTACTCGATCATAAAGTAACAAAATTAAGATTTTCCTCGATCATAAAGTGACACATTTAAGATGTTTCTCGATCATAAAGTGACAAAATTAAGAAGTTACTCGATCATAAAGTTACAATATTAAGATGTTTCTCGATCATAAAGTGACAAAATTAAGAAATTACTCGATCATAAAGTGACAAAATTAAGATGTTTCTCGATCATAAAGTGTCAAAATTAAGAAGTTACTCGATCATAAAGTGACAAAATTAAGATGTTCCTCGATCATAAAGTGACAAAATTAAGAAGTTACTCGATCATAAAGTGACAAAATTAAGAAGTTACTCGATCATAAAGTGACAAAATTGAAGATGTTCCTCGATCATAAAGTGACAAAATTAAGATGTTCCTCCATCATAAAGTGACAAAATTAAGATGTTCCTCGATCATAAAGTGACAAAATTAAGAAGTTCCTCGATCATAAAGTGACAAAATTAAGAAGTTACTCGATCATAAAGTGACAAAATAAAGATGTTCCTCGATCATAAAGTGACAAAATTAAGAAGTCCCTCGATCATAAAGTGACAAAATTAAAAAGTCTCTCGACCAAACAATGACAAAATTAAGAAGTCCCTCTATCATAGAGTGACAAAATTAAGAAGTTACTCGATCATAAAGTGACAAAATGAAGATGTTCCTCGATCATAAAGTGACAAAATTAAGATGTTCCTCGATTATAAAGTGACAAAATTAAGATGTTCCTCGATCATAAAGTGAAAAAATGAAGAAGTTACTCGATCATAAAGTGACAAAATTAAGATGTTCCTCGATCATAAAGTGACAAAATTAAGAAGTTACTCGATCATAAAGTGACAAAATTAAGAAGTTACTCGATAATAGAGTGACAAAATTAAGATGTTCCTCGATCATAAAGTGAAAAAATTAAGAAGTTACTCGATAATAGAGTGACAAAATTAAGATATTCCTCGATCATAAATGGGCAAAATTAAGATATTCCTCGATCATAAATGGACAAAATTAAGAAGTTACTCGATCATAAAGTGACAAAATTAAGATGTTCCTCGATCATAAAGTAACAAAATTAAGATGTTCCTCGATCATAAAGTGACAAAATTAAGAAGTTACTCAATCATAGAGTGACAAAATTAAGAAGTTCCTCGATCATAAAGTGACAAAATTAAGATGTTCCTCCATCATAAAGTGACAAAATTAAGAAGTTCCTCGATCATAAAGTGACAAAATTAAGAAGTTCCTCGATCATAAAGTGACAAAATTAAGAAGTTACTCGATCATAAAGTGACAAAATAAAGATGTCCTCGATCATAAAGTGACAAAATTAAGAAGTCCCTCGATCATAAAGTGACAAAATTAAGAAGTCCCTCGATCATAAAGTGACAAAATTAAGAAGTCCCTCGATCATAAAGTGACAAAATTAAGAAGTCCCTCTGTCATAAAGTGACAAAATAAAGATGTTCCTCGATCATAAAGTGACAAAATTAAGAAGTCCCTCGATCATAAAGTGACAAAATTAATAAGTCCCTCTGTCATGGAGTGACAAAATTAAGAAACTACTCGATCATAAAGTAACAAAATTAAGATTTTCCTCGATCATAAAGTGACACATTTAAGATGTTTCTCGATCATAAAGTGACAAAATTAAGAAGTTACTCGATCATAAAGTTACAATATTAAGATGTTTCTCGATCATAAAGTGACAAAATTAAGAAATTACTCGATCATAAAGTGACAAAATTAAGATGTTTCTCGATCATAAAGTGTCAAAATTAAGAAGTCACTCGATCATAAAGTGACAAAATTAAGATGTTCCTCGATCATAAAGTGACAAAATTAAGAATTTACTCGATCATATAAAGTGACAAAATTAAGAAGTTACTCGATCATAAAGTGACAAAATGAAGATGTTCCTCGATCATAAAGTGACAAAATTAAGAAGTTACTCAATCATAAAGTGACAAAATTAAGATGTTCCTCGATCATAAAGTGACAAAATTAAGATGTTCCTCGATCATAAAGTGACAAAATTAAGAAGTCCCTCGATCATAAAGTGACAAAATTAAGAAGTCCCTCTGTCATAGAGTGACAAAATTAAGAAGTTACTCGTTCATAGAGTGACAAAATTAAGAAGTTCCTCTATTATAAAGTGACAAAATTAAGATGTTCCTCGATCATAAAGTGAAAAAATGAAGAAGTTACTCGATCATAAAGTGACAAAATTAAGATGTTCCTCGATCATAAAGTGACAAAATTAAGAAGTTACTCGATCATAAAGTGACAAAATTAAGAAGTTACTCGATAATAGAGTGACAAAATTAAGATGTTCCTCGATCATAAAGTGAAAAAATTAAGAAGTTACTCGATAATAGAGACAAAATTAAGATATTCCTCGATCATAAATGGGCAAAATTAAGATATTCCTCGATCATAAATGGACAAAATTAAGAAGTTACTCGATCATAAAGTGACAAAATTAAGATGTTCCTCGATCATAAAGTAACAAAATTAAGATGTTCCTCGATCATAAAGTGACAAAATTAAGAAGTTACTCAATCATAGAGTGACAAAATTAAGAAGTTCCTCGATCATAAAGTGACAAAATTAAGATGTTCCTCCATCATAAAGTGACAAAATTAAGAAGTTCCTCGATCATAAAGTGACAAAATTAAGAAGTTCCTCGATCATAAAGTGACAAAATTAAGAAGTTACTCGATCATAAAGTGACAAAATAAAGATGTTCCTCGATCATAAAGTGACAAAACTAAAAAGTCCCTCGATCATAAAGTGACAAAATTAAGAAGTCCCTCGATCATAAAGTGACAAAATTAAGAAGTCCCTCTGTCATAAAGTGACAAAATAAAGATGTTCCTCGATCATAAAGTGACAAAATGAAGAAATCCCTCGATCATAAAGTGACAAAATTAATAAGTCCCTCTGTCATGGAGTGACAAAATTAAGAAACTACTCGATCATAAAGTAACAAAATTAAGATTTTCCTCGATCATAAAGTGACACATTTAAGATGTTTCTCGATCATAAAGTGACAAAATTAAGAAGTTACTCGATCATAAAGTTACAATATTAAGATGTTTCTCGATCATAAAGTGACAAAATTAAGAAATTACTCGATCATAAAGTGACAAAATTAAGATGTTTCTCGATCATAAAGTGTCAAAATTAAGAAGTTACTCGATCATAAAGTGACAAAATTAAGATGTTCCTCGATCATAAAGTGACAAAATTAAGAAGTTACTCGATCATAAAGTGACAAAATTAAGAAGTTACTCGATCATAAAGTGACAAAATTGAAGATGTTCCTCGATCATAAAGTGACAAAATTAAGATGTTCCTCCATCATAAAGTGACAAAATTAAGATGTTCCTCGATCATAAAGTGACAAAATTAAGAAGTTCCTCGATCATAAAGTGACAAAATTAAGAAGTTACTCGATCATAAAGTGACAAAATAAAGATGTTCCTCGATCATAAAGTGACAAAATTAAGAAGTCCCTCGATCATAAAGTGACAAAATTAAAAAGTCTCTCGACCAAACAATGACAAAATTAAGAAGTCCCTCTATCATAGAGTGACAAAATTAAGAAGTTACTCGATCATAAAGTGACAAAATGAAGATGTTCCTCGATCATAAAGTGACAAAATTAAGATGTTTCTCGATCATAAAGTGACAAAATTAAGAAGTTACTCGATCATAAAGTGACAAAATTAAGATGTTCCTCGATCATAAAGTGACAAAATTAAGAAGTTACTCGATAATAGAGTGACAAAATTAAGATATTCCTCGATCATAAATGGACAAAATTAAGAAGTCCCTCTATCATAGAGTGACAAAATTAAGAATTTATTCAATCATAAAGTGACAAAATTAAGATGTTCCTCGATCATAAAGTGACAAAATTAAGAAGTTACTCGTTCATAGTGACAAAATTAAGAAGTTCCTCGATTATAAAGTGACAAAATTAAGAAGTTACTCGATCATAAAGTGACAAAATTAAGAAGTTACTCGATCATAAAGTGACAAAATTAAGAAGTTACTCGATAATAGAGTGACAAAATTAAGATGTTCCTCGATCATAAAGTGAAAAAATTAAGAAGTTACTCGATAATAGAGTGACACAATTAAGATATTCCTCGATCATAAATGGACAAAATTAAGATATTCCTCGATCATAAATGGACAAAATTAAGAAGTTCCTCGATCATAAAGTGAAAAAATTAAGAAGTTACTCGATCATAAAGTGACAAAATTAAGATGTTCCTTGATCATAAAGTAACAAAATTAAGATGTTCCTCGATCATAAAATGACAAAATTAAGAAGTTACTCGATCATAGAGTGACAAAATTAAGAAGTTGCTCGATCATAAAGTGACAAAATAAAGATGTTCCTCGATCATAAAGTGACAAAATTAAGAAGTCCCTCGATCATAAAGTGACAAAATTAAGAAGTCCCTCGATCATAAAGTGACAAAATTAAGAAGTCCCTCTGTCATAGAGTGACAAAATTAAGAAGTTACTCGTTCATAGAGTGACAAAATTAAGAAGTTCCTCGATTATAAAGTGACAAAATTAAGATGTTCCTCGATCATAAAGTGAAAAAATGAAGAAGTTACTCGATCATAAAGTGACAAAATTAAGATGTTCCTCGATCATAAAGTGACAAAATTAAGAAGTTACTCGATCATAAAGTGACAAAATTAAGAAGTTACTCGATAATAGAGTGACAAAATTAAGATGTTCCTCGATCATAAAGTGAAAAAATTAAGAAGTTACTCGATAATAGAGTGACAAAATTAAGATATTCCTCGATCATAAATGGGCAAAATTAAGATATTCCTCGATCATAAATGGACAAAATTAAGAAGTTACTCGATCATAAAGTGACAAAATTAAGATGTTCCTCGATCATAAAGTAACAAAATTAAGATGTTCCTCGATCATAAAGTGACAAAATTAAGAAGTTACTCAATCATAGAGTGACAAAATTAAGAAGTTCCTCGATCATAAAGTGACAAAATTAAGATGTTCCTCCATCATAAAGTGACAAAATTAAGAAGTTCCTCGATCATAAAGTGACAAAATTAAGAAGTTCCTCGATCATAAAGTGACAAAATTAAGAAGTTACTCGATCATAAAGTGACAAAATAAAGATGTTCCTCGATCATAAAGTGACAAAATTAAGAAGTCCCTCGATCATAAAGTGACAAAATTAAGAAGTCCCTCGATCATAAAGTGACAAAATTAAGAAGTCCCTCGATCATAAAGTGACAAAATTAAGAAGTCCCTCGATCATAAAGTGACAAAATTAAGAAGTCCCTCTGTCATAAAGTGACAAAATAAAGATGTTCCTCGATCATAAAGTGACAAAATTAAGAAGTCCCTCGATCATAAAGTGACAAAATTAATAAGTCCCTCTGTCATGGAGTGACAAAATTAAGAAACTACTCGATCATAAAGTAACAAAATTAAGATTTTCCTCGATCATAAAGTGACACATTTAAGATGTTTCTCGATCATAAAGTGACAAAATTAAGAAGTTACTCGATCATATAGTTACAATATTAAGATGTTTCTCGATCATAAAGTGACAAAATTAAGAAATTACTCGATCATAAAGTGACAAAATTAAGATGTTTCTCGATCATAAAGTGTCAAAATTAAGAAGTTACTCGATCATAAAGTGACAAAATTAAGATGTTCCTCGATCATAAAGTGACAAAATTAAGAAGTTACTCGATCATAAAGTGACAAAATTAAGAAGTTACTCGATCATAAAGTGACAAAATGAAGATGTTCCTCGATCATAAAGTGACAAAATTAAGAAGTTACTCAATCATAAAGTGACAAAATTAAGATGTTCCTCGATCATAAAGTGACAAAATTAAGATGTTCCTCGATCATAAAGTGACAAAATTAAGATGTTCCTCCATCATAAAGTGACAAAATTAAGATGTTCCTCGATCATAAAGTAACAAAATTAAGATGTTCCTCGATCATAAAGTGACAAAATTAAGATGTTCCTCGATCATAAAGTGACAAAATTAAGAAGTTCCTCGATCATAAAGTGACAAAATTAAGAAGTTACTCGATCATAAAGTGACAAAATAAAGATGTTCCTCGATCATAAAGTGACAAAATTAAGAAGTCCCTCGATCATAAAGTGACAAAATTAAAAAGTCTCTCGACCATACAATGACAAAATTAAGAAGTCCCTCTATCATAGAGTGACAAAATTAAGAAGTTACTCGATCATAAAGTGACAAAATGAAGATGTTCCTCGATCATAAAGTGACAAAATTAAGATGTTTCTCGATCATAAAGTGACAAAATTAAGAAGTTACTCGATCATAAAGTGACAAAATTAAGATGTTCCTCGATCATAAAGTGACAAAATGAAGAAGTTACTCGATCATAAAGTGACAAAATTAAGAAGTTACTCGATAATAGAGTGACAAAATTAAGATGTTCCTCGATCATAAAGTGAAAAAATTAAGAAGTTACTCGATAATAGAGTGACAAAATTAAGATATTCCTCGATCATAAATGGGCAAAATTAAGATATTCCTCGATCATAAATGGACAAAATTAAGAAGTTACTCGATCATAAAGTGACAAAATTAAGATGTTCCTCGATCATAAAGTAACAAAATTAAGATGTTCCTCGATCATAAAGTGACAAAATTAAGAAGTTACTCAATCATAGAGTGACAAAATTAAGAAGTTCCTCGATCATAAAGTGACAAAATTAAGATGTTCCTCGATCATAAAGTGACAAAATTAAGAAGTTCCTCGATCATAAAGTGACAAAATTAAGAAGTTCCTCGATCATAAAGTGACAAAATTAAGAAGTTACTCGATCATAAAGTGACAAAATAAAGATGTCCTCGATCATAAAGTGACAAAATTAAGAAGTCCCTCGATCATAAAGTGACAAAATTAAGAAGTCCCTCGATCATAAAGTGACAAAATTAAGAAGTCCCTCGATCATAAAGTGACAAAATTAAGAAGTCCCTCTGTCATAAAGTGACAAAATAAAGATGTTCCTCGATCATAAAGTGACAAAATTAAGAAGTCCCTCGATCATAAAGTGACAAAATTAATAAGTCCCTCTGTCATGGAGTGACAAAATTAAGAAACTACTCGATCATAAAGTAACAAAATTAAGATTTTCCTCGATCATAAAGTGACACATTTAAGATGTTTCTCGATCATAAAGTGACAAAATTAAGAAGTTACTCGATCATAAAGTTACAATATTAAGATGTTTCTCGATCATAAAGTGACAAAATTAAGAAATTACTCGATCATAAAGTGACAAAATTAAGATGTTTCTCGATCATAAAGTGTCAAAATTAAGAAGTTACTCGATCATAAAGTGACAAAATTAAGATGTTCCTCGATCATAAAGTGACAAAATTAAGAAGTTACTCGATCATAAAGTGACAAAATTAAGAAGTTACTCGATCATAAAGTGACAAAATGAAGATGTTCCTCGATCATAAAGTGACAAAATTAAGAAGTTACTCAATCATAAAGTGACAAAATTAAGATGTTCCTCGATCATAAAGTGACAAAATTAAGATGTTCCTCGATCATAAAGTGACAAAATTAAGATGTTCCTCCATCATAAAGTGACAAAATTAAGATGTTCCTCGATCATAAAGTAACAAAATTAAGATGTTCCTCGATCATAAAGTGACAAAATTAAGATGTTCCTCGATCATAAAGTGACAAAATTAAGAAGTTCCTCGATCATAAAGTGACAAAATTAAGAAGTTACTCGATCATAAAGTGACAAAATAAAGATGTTCCTCGATCATAAAGTGACAAAATTAAGAAGTCCCTCGATCATAAATTGACAAAATTAAAAAGTCTCTCGACCATACAATGACAAAATTAAGAAGTCCCTCTATCATAGAGTGACAAAATTAAGAAGTTACTCGATCATAAAGTGACAAAATGAAGATGTTCCTCGATCATAAAGTGACAAAATTAAGATGTTTCTCGATCATAAAGTGACAAAATTAAGAAGTTACTCGATCATAAAGTGACAAAATTAAGATGTTCCTCGATCATAAAGTGACAAAATTAAGAAGTTACTCGATAATAGAGTGACAAAATTAAGATATTCCTCGATCATAAATGGACAAAATTAAGAAGTCCCTCTCTCATAGAGTGACAAAATTAAGAATTTATTCAATCATAAAGTGACAAAATTAAGATGTTCCTCGATCATAAAGTGACAAAATTAAGAAGTTACTCGTTCATAGTGACAAAATTAAGAAGTTCCTCGATTATAAAGTGACAAAATTAAGAAGTTACTCGATCATAAAGTGACAAAATTAAGAAGTTACTCGATCATAAAGTGACAAAATTAAGAAGTTACTCGATAATAGAGTGACAAAATTAAGATGTTCCTCGATCATAAAGCGAAAAAATTAAGAAGTTACTCGATAATAGAGTGACACAATTAAGATATTCCTCGATCATAAATGGACAAAATCAAGATATTCCTCGATCATAAATGGACAAAATTAAGAAGTTCCTCGATCATAAAGTGAAAAAATTAAGAAGTTACTCGATCATAAAGTGACAAAATTAAGATGTTCCTCGATCATAAAGTAACAAAATTAAGATGTTCCTCGATCATAAAATGACAAAATTAAGAAGTTACTCGATCATAGAGTGACAAAATTAAGAAGTTACTCGATCATAAAGTGACAAAATAAAGATGTTCCTCGATCATAAAGTGACAAAATTAAGAAGTCCCTCGATCATAAAGTGACAAAATTAAGAAGTCCCTCGATCATAAAGTGACAAAATTAAGAAGTCCCTCTGTCATAGAGTGACAAAATTAAGAAGTTACTCGTTCATAGAGTGACAAAATTAAGAAGTTCCTCGATTATAAAGTGACAAAATTAAGATGTTCCTCGATCATAAAGTGAAAAAATGAAGAAGTTACTCGATCATAAAGTGACAAAATTAAGATGTTCCTCGATCATAAAGTGACAAAATTAAGAAGTTACTCGATCATAAAGTGACAAAATTAAGAAGTTACTCGATAATAGAGTGACAAAATTAAGATGTTCCTCGATCATAAAGTGAAAAAATTAAGAAGTTACTCGATAATAGAGTGACAAAATTAAGATATTCCTCGATCATGAATGGGCAAAATTAAGATATTCCTCGATCATAAATGGACAAAATTAAGAAGTTACTCGATCATAAAGTGACAAAATTAAGATGTTCCTCGATCATAAAGTAACAAAATTAAGATGTTCCTCGATCATAAAGTGACAAAATTAAGAAGTTACTCAATCATAGAGTGACAAAATTAAGAAGTTCCTCGATCATAAAGTGACAAAATTAAGATGTTCCTCCATCATAAAGTGACAAAATTAAGAAGTTCCTCGATCATAAAGTGACAAAATTAAGAAGTTCCTCGATCATAAAGTGACAAAATTAAGAAGTTACTCGATCATAAAGTGACAAAATAAAGATGTTCCTCGATCATAAAGTGACAAAATTAAGAAGTCCCTCGATCATAAAGTGACAAAATTAAGAAGTCCCTCGATCATAAAGTGACAAAATTAAGAAGTCCCTCGATCATAAAGTGACAAAATGAAGAAGTCCCTCTGTCATAAAGTGACAAAATAAAGATGTTCCTCGATCATAAAGTGACAAAATTAAGAAGTCCCTCGATCATAAAGTGACAAAATTAATAAGTCCCTCTGTCATGGAGTGACAAAATTAAGAAACTACTCGATCATAAAGTAACAAAATTAAGATTTTCCTCGATCATAAAGTGACAAAATTAAGAAGTTACTCGATCATAAAGTTACAATATTAAGATGTTTCTCGATCATAAAGTGAAAAAATGAAGAAGTTACTCGATCATAAAGTGACAAAATTAAGATGTTCCTCGATCATAAAGTGACAAAATTAAGAAGTTACTCGATCATAAAGTGACAAAATTAAGAAGTTACTCGATAATAGAGTGACAAAATTAAGATGTTCCTCGATCATAAAGTGAAAAAATTAAGAAGTTACTCGATAATAGAGTGACAAAATTAAGATATTCCTCGATCATGAATGGGCAAAATTAAGATATTCCTCGATCATAAATGGACAAAATTAAGAAGTTACTCGATCATAAAGTGACAAAATTAAGATGTTCCTCGATCATAAAGTAACAAAATTAAGATGTTCCTCGATCATCTATCTATAATTCCAGTAATCTCTGTGTGTTTGTTTGTACGTTTGTTTGTCTGTGACCGCTGTTTCTCGACAACCACGGGTCCGATATACTTTAAACTTGCCAGGTATATTGCTGGGGACCCGAGGATGTGCCTTTTCAAGGTTTCATATTAATCGGACAATTACTTACCGAGCTATGTCCAAAAAACGATTCAACCAATCAGAGAGCAGCGAGCTATCGCGTGTGCCGAACGTGGCGGACACACTCTGCCTCGGATGGCACATTTGAGAGCGTATTCATTTATTTCACGTTTGCAAACTATGTTGGCGCTATGTTGGCGTTAAACGATGTTTTAAAACTAATTAAAACCCCGGGGGGATTGTCACTGTACTCGCAAGCCGTTCGCCGTTCGCTTTGGCGTTGCGAATGAACCAAAACATTTCATGAACCAAACCATTTCATGTAAAGCGTTCGCCGTTCGCTTTGGCGTTGCGAATGGACCAAAATATTTCATGGACCAAACCATTTCATGTAAATAGAGGGGGGGATATAATTTTAGATATAGATATAGTACGGGCATGCCCTAGTAAAGTGACAAAATTAAGAAGTTACTCAATCATAGAGTGACAAAATTAAGAAGTTCCTCGATCATAAAGTGACAAAATTAAGATGTTCCTCCATCATAAAGTGACAAAATTAAGAAGTTCCTCGATCATAAAGTGACAAAATTAAGAAGTTCCTCGATCATAAAGTGACAAAATTAAGAAGTTACTCGATCATAAAGTGACAAAATAAAGATGTTCCTCGATCATAAAGTGACAAAATTAAGAAGTCCCTCGATCATAAAGTGACAAAATTAAGAAGTCCCTCGATCATAAAGTGACAAAATTAAGAAGTCCCTCGATCATAAAGTGACAAAATTAAGAAGTCCCTCTGTCATAAAGTGACAAAATAAAGATGTTCCTCGATCATAAAGTGACAAAATTAAGAAGTCCCTCGATCATAAAGTGACAAAATTAATAAGTCCCTCTGTCATGGAGTGACAAAATTAAGAAACTACTCGATCATAAAGTAACAAAATTAAGATTTTCCTCGATCATAAAGTGACAAAATTAAGAAGTTACTCGATCATAAAGTTACAATATTAAGATGTTTCTCGATCATAAAGTGACAAAATTAAGAAATTACTCGATCATAAAGTGACAAAATTAAGATGTTTCTCGATCATAAAGTGTCAAAATTAAGAAGTTACTCGATCATAAAGTGACAAAATTAAGATGTTCCTCGATCATAAAGTGACAAAATTAAGAAGTTACTCGATCATAAAGTGACAAAATTAAGAAGTTACTCGATCATAAAGTGACAAAATGAAGATGTTCCTCGATCATAAAGTGACAAAATTAAGAAGTTACTCAATCATAAAGTGACAAAATTAAGATGTTCCTCGATCATAAAGTGACAAAATTAAGATGTTCCTCGATCATAAAGTGACAAAATTAAGATGTTCCTCCATCATAAAGTGACAAAATTAAGATGTTCCTCGATCATAAAGTAACAAAATTAAGATGTTCCTCGATCATAAAGTGACAAAATTAAGATGTTCCTCGATCATAAAGTGACAAAATTAAGAGGTTCCTCGATCATAAAGTGACAAAATTAAGAAGTTACTCGATCATAAAGTGACAAAATAAAGATGTTCCTCGATCATAAAGTGACAAAATTAAGAAGTACCTCGATCATAAAGTGACAAAATTAAAAAGTCTCTCGACCATACAATGACAAAATTAAGAAGTCCCTCTATCATAGAGTGACAAAATTAAGAAGTTACTCGATCATAAAGTGACAAAATGAAGATGTTCCTCGATCATAAAGTGACAAAATTAAGATGTTTCTCGATCAGAAAGTGACAAAATTAAGATGTTCCTCGATCATAAAGTGACAAAATTAAGAAGTTACTCGATAATAGAGTGACAAAATTAAGATATTCCTCGATCATAAATGGACAAAATTAAGAAGTCCCTCTATCATAGAGTGACAAAATTAAGAATTTATTCAATCATAAAGTGACAAAATTAAGATGTTCCTCGATCATAAAGTGACAAAATTAAGAAGTTACTCGTTCATAGTGACAAAATTAAGAAGTTCCTCGATTATAAAGTGACAAAATTAAGAAGTTACTCGATCATAAAGTGACAAAATTAAGAAGTTACTCGATCTTAAAGTGACAAAATTAAGATATTCCTCGATCATAAATGGACAAAATTAAGATGTTCCTCGATCATAAAGTGAAAAAATGAAGAGGTTACTCGATCATAAAGTGACAAAATTATGATGTTCCTCGATCATAAAGTGACAAAATTAAGAAGTTAGTCGATCATAAAGTGACAAAATTAAGAAGTTACTCGATAATAGAGTGACAAAATTAAGATGTTCCTCGATCATAAAGTGAAAAAATTAAGAAGTTACTCGATAATAGAGTGACACAATTAAGATATTCCTCGATCATAAATGGACAAAATTAAGATATTCCTCGATCATAAATGGACAAAATTAAGAAGTTCCTCGATCATAAAGTGAAAAAATTAAGAAGTTACTCGTCATAAAGTGACAAAATTAAGATGTTCCTCGATCATAAAGTAACAAAATTAAGATGTTCCTCGATCATAAAGTGACAAAATTAAGAAGTTATTCGATCATAGAGTGACAAAATTAAGAAGTTACTCGATCATAAAGTGACAAAATAAAGATGTTCCTCGATCATAAAGTGACAAAATTAAGAAGTCCCTCTATCATAAAGTGACAAAATTAAGAAGTCCCTCGATCATAAAGTGACAAAATTAAGATGTTCCTCGATCATAAAGTGAAAAAATGAAGAAGTTACTCGATCATAAAGTGACAAAATTAAGATGTTCCTCGATCATAAAGTGACAAAATAAAGATGTTCCTCGATCATAAAGTGACAAAATTAAGAAGTTACTTGTTCATAGAGTGACAAAATTAAGAAGTTCCTCGATTATAAAGTGACAAAATTAAGATGTTCCTCGATCATAAAGTGAAAAAATGAAGAAGTTACTCGATCATAAAGTGACAAAATTAAGATGTTCCTCGATCATAAAGTGACAAAATTAAGAAGTTACTCGATCATAAAGTGACAAAATTAAGATGTTCCTCGATCATAAAGTGACAAAATTAAGAAGTTCCTCGATCATAAAGTGACAAAATTAAGAAGTTACTCGATCATAAAGTGACAAAATAAAGATGTTCCTCGATCATAAAGTGACAAAATTAAGAAGTCCCTCGATCATAAAGTGACAAAATTAAAAAGTCTCTCGACCATACAATGACAAAATTAAGAAGTCCCTCTATCATAGAGTGACAAAATTAAGAAGTTACTCGATCATAAAGTGACAAAATGAAGATGTTCCTCGATCATAAAGTGACAAAATTAAGATGTTTCTCGATCATAAATTGACAAAATTAAGAAGTTACTTGATCATAAAGTGACAAAATTAAGATGTTCCTCGATCATAAAGTGACAAAATTAAGAAGTTACTCGATAATAGAGTGACAAAATTAAGATATTCCTCGATCATAAATGGACAAAATTAAGAAGTCCCTCTATCATAGAGTGACAAAATTAAGAATTTATTCGATCATAAAGTGACAAAATTAAGATGTTCCTCGATCATAAAGTGACAAAATTAAGAAGTTACTCGTTCATAGAGTGACAAAATTAAGAAGTTCATCGATTAAAAAGTGACAAAATTAAGAAGTTACTCGATCATAAAGTGACAAAATTAAGAAGGTACTCGATCTTAAAGTGACAAAATTAAGATATTCCTCGATCATAAATGGACAAAATTAAGATGTTCCTCGATCATAAAGTGAAAAAATGAAGAGGATACTCGATCATAAAGTGACAAAATTAAGAAGTTACTCGATAATAGAGTGACAAAATTAAGAAGTTCCTCGAACATAAAGTGACAAAATTAAGATGTTCCTCCATCATAAAGTGACAAAATTAAGAAGTTCCTCGATCATAAAGTGACAAAATTAAGAAGTTCCTCGATCATAAAGTGACAAAATTAAGAAGTTACTCGATCATAAAGTGACAAAATAAAGATGTTCCTCGATCATAAAGTGACAAAATTAAGAAGTCCCTCGATCATAAAGTGACAAAATTAAGAAGTCCCTCGATCATAAAGTGACAAAATTAAGAAGTCCCTCGATCATAAAGTGACAAATTAAGAAGTCCCTCGATCATAAAGTGACAAAATAAAGATGTTCCTCGATCATAAAGTGACAAAATTAAGAAGTCCCTCGATCATAAAGTGACAAAATTAATAAGTCCCTCTGTCATGGAGTGACAAAATTAAGAAACTTCCTCGATCATAAAGTAACAAAATTAAGATTTTCCTCGATCATAAAGTGACACATTTAAGATGTTTCTCGATCATAAAGTGACAAAATTAAGAAGTTACTCGATCATAAAGTGACAATATTAAGATGTTTCTCGATCATAAAGTGACAAAATTAAGAAATTACTCGATCATAAAGTGACAAAATTAAGATGTTTCTCGATCATAAAGTGTCAAAATTAAGAAGTTACTCGATCATAAAGTGACAAAATTAAGATGTTCCTCGATCATAAAGTGACAAAATTAAGAAGTTACTCGATCATAAAGTGACAAAATTAAGAAGTTACTCAATCATAAAGTGACAAAATTAAGATGTTCCTCGATCATAAAGTGACAAAATTAAGATGTTCCTCGATCATAAAGTGAAAAAATTAAGAAGTTACTCGATAATAGAGTGACACAATTAAGATATTCCTCGATCATAAATGGACAAAATTAAGATATTCCTCGATCATAAATGGACAAAATTAAGAAGTTCCTCAATCATAAAGTGAAAAAATTAAGAAGTGACTCGATCATAAAGTGACAAAATTAAGATGTTCCTCGATCATAAAGTAACAAAATTAAGATGTTCCTCGATCATAAAGTGACAAAATTAAGAAGTCCCTCGATCATAAAGTGACAAAATTAAGAAGTCCCTCGATCATAAAGTGACAAAATTAAGAAGTCCCTCTGTCATAGAGTGACAAAATTAAGAAGTTACTCGTACATAGAGTGACAAAATTAAGAAGTTCCTCGATTATAAAGTGACAAAATTAAGAAGTTCTCGATCATAAAGTGACAAAATTAAGAAGTTACTCTATCTTAAAGTGACAAAATTAAGATATTCCTCGATCATAAATGGACAAAATTAAGATTTCCTCGATCATAAAGTGAAAAAATGAAGAAGTTACTCAATCATAAAGTGACAAAATTAAGATGTTCCTCGATCATAAAGTGACAAAATTAAGAAGTTACTCGATCATAAAGTGACAAAATTAAGAAGTTACTCGATAATAAAGTGACAAAATTAAGATGTTCCTCGATCATAAATTGACAAAATTAAGATGTTCCTCGATCATAAAGTGAAAAAATGAAGAGGTTACTCGATCATAAAGTGACAAAATTATGATGTTCCTCGATCATAAAGTGACAAAATTAAGAAGTTAGTCGATCATAAAGTGACAAAATTAAGAAGTTACTCGATAATAGAGTGACAAAATTAAGATGTTCCTCGATCATAAAGTGAAAAAATTAAGAAGTTACTCGATAATAGAGTGACACAATTAAGATATTCCTCGATCATAAATGGACAAAATTAAGATATTCCTCGATCATAAATGGACAAAATTAAGAAGTTCCTCGATCATAAAGTGAAAAAATTAAGAAGTTACTCGATCATAAAGTGACAAAATTAAGATGTTCCTCGATCATAAAGTGACAAAATTAAGAAGTCCCTCTATCATAAAGTGACAAAATTAAGAAGTCCCTCGATCATAAAGTGACAAAATTAAGATGTTCCTCGATCATAAATGGACAAAATTAAGATATTCCTCGATCATAAATGGACAAAATTAAGAAGTTACTCGATCATAGAGTGACAAAATTAAGAAGTTACTCGATCATAAAGTGACAAAATAAAGATGTTCCTCGATCATAAAGTGACAAAATTAAGAAGTCCCTCTATCATAAAGTGACAAAATTAAGAAGTCCCTCGATCATAAAGTGACAAAATTAAGATGTTCCTCGATCATAAAGTGAAAAAATGAAGAAGTTACTCGATCATAAAGTGACAAAATGAAGATGTTCCTCGATCATAAAGTGACAAAATAAAGATGTTCCTCGATCATAAAGTGACAAAATTAAGAAGTTACTTGTTCATAGAGTGACAAAATTAAGAAGTTCCTCGATTATAAAGTGACAAAATTAAGATGTTCCTCGATCATAAAGTGAAAAAATGAAGAAGTTACTCGATCATAAAGTGACAAAATTAAGATGTTCCTCGATCATAAAGTGACAAAATTAAGAAGTTACTCGATCATAAAGTGACAAAATTAAGATGTTCCTCGATCATAAAGTGACAAAATTAAGAAGTTCCTCGATCATAAAGTGACAAAATTAAGAAGTTACTCGATCATAAAGTGACAAAATAAAGATGTTCCTTGATCATAAAGTGACAAAATTAAGAAGTCCCTCGATCATAAAGTGACAAAATTAAAAAGTCTCTCGACCATACAATGACAAAATTAAGAAGTCCCTCTATCATAGAGTGACAAAATTAAGAAGTTACTCGATCATAAAGTGACAAAATGAAGATGTTCCTCGATCATAAAGTGACAAAATTAAGATGTTTCTCGATCATAAATTGACAAAATTAAGAAGTTACTTGATCATAAAGTGACAAAATTAAGATGTTCCTCGATCATAAGGTGACAAAATTAAGAAGTTACTCGATAATAGAGTGACAAAATTAAGATGTTCCTCGATCATAAAGTGACAAAATTAAGAAGTCCCTCGATCATAAAGTGACAAAATTAAGAAGTTACTCGTTCATAGAGTGACAAAATTAAGAAGTTCATCGATTATAAAGTGACAAAATTAAGAAGTTACTCGATCATAAAGTGACAAAATTAAGAAGGTACTCGATCTTAAAGTGACAAAATTAAGATATTCCTCGATCATAAATGGACAAAATTATGATGTTCCTCGATCATAAAGTGAAAAAATGAAGAGGATACTCGATCATAAAGTGACAAAATTAAGAAGTTACTCGATAATAGAGTGACAAAATTAAGATGTTCCTCGATCATAAAGTGACAAAATTAAGAAGTTACTCAATCATAGAGTGACAAAATTAAGAAGTTCCTCGAACATAAAGTGACAAAATTAAGATGTTCCTCCATCATAAAGTGACAAAATTAAGAAGTTCCTCGATCATAAAGTGACAAAATTAAGAAGTTCCTCGATCATAAAGTGACAAAATTAAGAAGTTACTTGATCATAAAGTGACAAAATAAAGATGTTCCTCGATCATAAAGTGACAAAATTAAGAAGTCCCTCGATCATAAAGTGACAAAATTAAGAAGTCCCTCGATCATAAAGTGACAAAATTAAGAAGTCCCTCGATCATAAAGTGACAAAATTAAGAAGTTCTCGATCATAAAGTGACAAAATTAAGAAGTTACTCTATCTTAAAGTGACAAAATTAAGATATTCCTCGATCATAAATGGACAAAATTAAGATTTCCTCGATCATAAAGTGAAAAAATGAAGAAGTTACTCGATCATAAAGTGACAAAATTAAGATGTTCCTCGATCATAAAGTGAAAAAATGAAGAAGTTACTCGATAATAGAGTGACAAAATTAAGATTTTCCTCGATCATAAAGTGAAAAAATTAAGAAGTTACTCGATAATAGAGTGACACAATTAAGATATTCCTCGATCATAAATGGACAAAATTAAGATATTCCTCGATCATAAATGGACAAAATTAAGAAGTTCCTCGATCATAAAGTGAAAAAATTAAGAAGTTACTCGATCATAAAGTGACAAAATTAAGATGTTCCTCGATCATAAAGTAACAAAATTAAGATGTTCCTCGATCATAAAGTGACAAAATTAAGAAGTTACTCGATCATAGAGTGACAAAATTAAGAAGTTACTCGATCATAAAGTGACAAAATAAAGATGTTCCTCGATCATAAAGTGACAAAATTAAGAAGTCCCTCTATCATAAAGTGACAAAATTAAGAAGTCCCTCGATCATAAAGTGACAAAATTAAGATGTTCCTCGATCATAAAGTGAAAAAATGAAGAAGTTACTCGATCATAAAGTGACAAAATTAGGATGTTCCTCGATCATAAAGTGACAAAATAAAGATGTTCCTCGATCATAAAGTGACAAAATTAAGAAGTTACTTGTTCATAGAGTGACAAAATTAAGAAGTTCCTCGATTATAAAGTGACAAAATTAAGATGTTCCTCGATCATAAAGTGAAAAAATGAAGAAGTTACTCGATCATAAAGTGACAAAATTAAGATGTTCCTCGATCATAAAGTGACAAAATTAAGAAGTTACTCGATCATAAAGTGACAAAATTAAGATGTTCCTCGATCATAAAGTGACAAAATTAAGAAGTTCCTCGATCATAAAGTGACAAAATTAAGAAGTTACTCGATCATAAAGTGACAAAATAAAGATGTTCCTCGATCATAAAGTGACAAAATTAAGAAGTCCCTCGATCATAAAGTGACAAAATTAAAAAGTCTCTCGACCATACAATGACAAAATTAAGAAGTCCCTCTATCATAGAGTGACAAAATTAAGAAGTTACTCGATCATAAAGTGACAAAATGAAGATGTTCCTCGATCATAAAGTGACAAAATTAAGATGTTTCTCGATCATAAATTGACAAAATTAAGAAGTTACTTGATCATAAAGTGACAAAATTAAGATGTTCCTCGATCATAAGGTGACAAAATTAAGAAGTTACTCGATAATAGAGTGACAAAATTAAGATGTTCCTCGATCATAAAGTGACAAAATTAAGAAGTCCCTCGATCATAAAGTGACAAAATTAAGAAGTTACTCGTTCATAGAGTGACAAAATTAAGAAGTTCATCGATTATAAAGTGACAAAATTAAGAAGTTACTCGATCATAAAGTGACAAAATTAAGAAGGTACTCGATCTTAAAGTGACAAAATTAAGATATTCCTCGATCATAAATGGACAAAATTAAGATGTTCCTCGATCATAAAGTGAAAAAATGAAGAGGATACTCGATCATAAAGTGACAAAATTAAGAAGTTACTCGATAATAGAGTGACAAAATTAAGATGTTCCTCGATCATAAAGTGACAAAATTAAGAAGTTACTCAATCATAGAGTGACAAAATTAAGAAGTTCCTCGAACATAAAGTGACAAAATTAAGATGTTCCTCCATCATAAAGTGACAAAATTAAGAAGTTCCTCGATCATAAAGTGACAAAATTAAGAAGTTCCTCGATCATAAAGTGACAAAATTAAGAAGTTACTCGATCATAAAGTGACAAAATAAAGATGTTCCTCGATCATAAAGTGACAAAATTAAGAAGTCCCTCGATCATAAAGTGACAAAATTAAGAAGTCCCTCGATCATAAAGTGACAAAATTAAGAAGTCCCTCGATCATAAAGTGACAAAATTAAGAAGTCCCTCGATCATAAAGTGACAAAATAAAGATGTTCCTCGATCATAAAGTGACAAAATTAAGAAGTCCCTCGATCATAAAGTGACAAAATTAATAAGTCCCTCTGTCATGGAGTGACAAAATTAAGAAACTACTCGATCATAAAGTAACAAAATTAAGATTTTCCTCGATCATAAAGTGACACATTTAAGATGTTTCTCGATCATAAAGTGACAAAATTAAGAAGATACTCGATCATAAAGTGACAATATTAAGATGTTTCTCGATCATAAAGTGACAAAATTAAGAAATTACTCGATCATAAAGTGACAAAATTAAGATGTTCCTCGATCATAAAGTGACAAAATTAAGAAGTTACTCGATCATAAAGTGACAAAATTAAGAAGTTACTCGATCATAAAGTGACAAAATGAAGATGTTCCTCGATCATAAAGTGACAAAATTAAGAAGTTACTCAATCATAAAGTGACAAAATTAAGATGTTCCTCGATCATAAAGTGACAAAATTAAGATGTTCCTCGATCATAAAGTGAAAAAATTAAGAAGTTACTCGATAATAGAGTGACACAATTAAGATATTCCTCGATCATAAATGGACAAAATTAAGATATTCCTCGATCATAAATGGACAAAATTAAGAAGTTCCTCTATCATAAAGTGAAAAAATTAAGAAGTTACTCGATCATAAAGTGACAAAATTAAGATGTTCCTCGATCATAAAGTAACAAAATTAAGATGTTCCTCGATCATAAAGTGACAAAATTAAGAAGTCCCTCGATCATAAAGTGACAAAATTAAGAAGTCCCTCGATCATAAAGTGACAAAATTAAGAAGTCCCTCTGTCATAGAGTGACAAAATTAAGAAGTTACTCGTACATAGAGTGACAAAATTAAGAAGTTCCTCGATTATAAAGTGACAAAATTAAGAAGTTCTCGATCATAAAGTGACAAAATTAAGAAGTTACTCTATCTTAAAGTGACAAAATTAAGATATTCCTCGATCATAAATGGACAAAATTAAGATGTTCCTCGATCATAAAGTGAAAAAATGAAGAAGTTACTCGATCATAAAGTGACAAAATTAAGATGTTCCTCGATCATAAAGTGACAAAATTAAGAAGTTACTCGATCATAAAGTGACAAAATTAAGAAGTTACTCGATAATAAAGTGACAAAATTAAGATGTTCCTCGACCATAAAGTGAAAAAATTAAGAAATTACTCGATCATAAAGTGAAAAAATTAAGAAGTTACTCGATCATAAAGTGACAAATTTAAGATGGTCCTCGATCATAAAGTAACAAAATTAAGATGTTCCTCGATCATAAAGTGACAAAATTAAGAAGTTCCTCGATCATAAAGTGAAAAAATTAAGAAGTTACTCGATAATAGAGTGACACAATTAAGATATTCCTCGATCATAAATGGACAAAATTAAGATATTCCTCGATCATAAATGGACAAAATTAAGAAGTTCCTCTATCATAAAGTGAAAAAATTAAGAAGTTACTCGATCATAAAGTGACAAAATTAAGATGTTCCTCGATCATAAAGTAACAAAATTAAGATGTTCCTCGATCATAAAGTGACAAAATTAAGAAGTCCCTCGATCATAAAGTGACAAAATTAAGAAGTCCCTCGATCATAAAGTGACAAAATTAAGAAGTCCCTCTGTCATAGAGTGACAAAATTAAGAAGTTACTCGTACATAGAGTGACAAAATTAAGAAGTTCCTCGATTATAAAGTGACAAAATTAAGAAGGTCTCGATCATAAAGTGACAAAATTAAGAAGTTACTCTATCTTAAAGTGACAAAATTAAGATATTCCTCGATCATAAATGGACAAAATTAAGATGTTCCTCGATCATAAAGTGAAAAAATGAAGAAGTTACTCGATCATAAAGTGACAAAATTAAGATGTTCCTCGATCATAAAGTGACAAAATTAAGAAGTTACTCGATCATAAAGTGACAAAATTAAGAAGTTACTCGATAATAAAGTGACAAAATTAAGATGTTCCTCGACCATAAAGTGAAAAAATTAAGAAATTACTCGATCATAAAGTGAAAAAATTAAGAAGTTACTCGATCATAAAGTGACAAAATTAAGATGGTCCTCGATCATAAAGTAACAAAATTAAGATGTTCCTCGATCATAAAGTGACAAAATTAAGAAGTTACTCGATCATAAAGTGACAAAATTAAGATGTTTCTCGATCATAAATTGACAAAATTAAGAAGTTACTTGATCATAAAGTGACAAAATTAAGATGTTCCTCGATCATAAGGTGACAAAATTAAGAAGTTACTCGATAATAGAGTGACAAAATTAAGATGTTCCTCGATCATAAAGTGACAAAATTAAGAAGTCCCTCGATCATAAAGTGACAAAATTAAGAAGTTACTCGTTCATAGAGTGACAAAATTAAGAAGTTCATCGATTATAAAGTGACAAAATTAAGAAGTTACTCGATCATAAAGTGACAAAATTAAGAAGGTACTCGATCTTAAAGTGACAAAATTAAGATATTCCTCGATCATAAATGGACAAAATTAAGATGTTCCTCGATCATAAAGTGAAAAAATGAAGAGGATACTCGATCATAAAGTGACAAAATTAAGAAGTTACTCGATAATAGAGTGACAAAATTAAGATGTTCCTCGATCATAAAGTGACAAAATTAAGAAGTTACTCAATCATAGAGTGACAAAATTAAGAAGTTCCTCGAACATAAAGTGACAAAATTAAGATGTTCCTCCATCATAAAGTGACAAAATTAAGAAGTTCCTCGATCATAAAGTGACAAAATTAAGAAGTTCCTCGATCATAAAGTGACAAAATTAAGAAGTTACTCGATCATAAAGTGACAAAATAAAGATGTTCCTCGATCATAAAGTGACAAAATTAAGAAGTCCCTCGATCATAAAGTGACAAAATTAAGAAGTCCCTCGATCATAAAGTGACAAAATTAAGAAGTCCCTCGATCATAAAGTGACAAAATTAAGAAGTCCCTCGATCATAAAGTGACAAAATAAAGATGTTCCTCGATCATAAAGTGACAAAATTAAGAAGTCCCTCGATCATAAAGTGACAAAATTAATAAGTCCCTCTGTCATGGAGTGACAAAATTAAGAAACTACTCGATCATAAAGTAACAAAATTAAGATTTTCCTCGATCATAAAGTGACACATTTAAGATGTTTCTCGATCATAAAGTGACAAAATTAAGAAGATACTCGATCATAAAGTGACAATATTAAGATGTTTCTCGATCATAAAGTGACAAAATTAAGAAATTACTCGATCATAAAGTGACAAAATTAAGATGTTTCTCGATCATAAAGTGTCAAAATTAAGAAGTTACTCGATCATAAAGTGACAAAATTAAGATGTTCCTCGATCATAAAGTGACAAAATTAAGAAGTTACTCGATCATAAAGTGACAAAATTAAGAAGTTACTCGATCATAAAGTGACAAAATGAAGATGTTCCTCGATCATAAAGTGACAAAATTAAGAAGTTACTCAATCATAAAGTGACAAAATTAAGATGTTCCTCGATCATAAAGTGACAAAATTAAGATGTTCCTCGATCATAAAGTGAAAAAATTAAGAAGTTACTCGATAATAGAGTGACACAATTAAGATATTCCTCGATCATAAATGGACAAAATTAAGATATTCCTCGATCATAAATGGACAAAATTAAGAAGTTCCTCTATCATAAAGTGAAAAAATTAAGAAGTTACTCGATCATAAAGTGACAAAATTAAGATGTTCCTCGATCATAAAGTAACAAAATTAAGATGTTCCTCGATCATAAAGTGACAAAATTAAGAAGTCCCTCGATCATAAAGTGACAAAATTAAGAAGTCCCTCGATCATAAAGTGACAAAATTAAGAAGTCCCTCTGTCATAGAGTGACAAAATTAAGAAGTTACTCGTACATAGAGTGACAAAATTAAGAAGTTCCTCGATTATAAAGTGACAAAATTAAGAAGTTCTCGATCATAAAGTGACAAAATTAAGAAGTTACTCTATCTTAAAGTGACAAAATTAAGATATTCCTCGATCATAAATGGACAAAATTAAGATGTTCCTCGATCATAAAGTGAAAAAATGAAGAAGTTACTCGATCATAAAGTGACAAAATTAAGATGTTCCTCGATCATAAAGTGACAAAATTAAGAAGTTACTCGATCATAAAGTGACAAAATTAAGAAGTTACTCGATAATAAAGTGACAAAATTAAGATGTTCCTCGACCATAAAGTGAAAAAATTAAGAAATTACTCGATCATAAAGTGAAAAAATTAAGAAGTTACTCGATCATAAAGTGACAAAATTAAGATGGTCCTCGATCATAAAGTAACAAAATTAAGATGTTCCTCGATCATAAAGTGACAAAATTAAGAAGTTACTCGATCATAGAGTGACAAAATTAAGAAGTTCCTCGATCATAAAGTGACAAAATTAAGATGTTCCTCCATCATAAAGTGACAAAATTAAGAAGTTCCTCGATCATAAAGTGACAAAATTAAGACGTTCCTCGATCATAAAGTGACAAAATTAAGAAGTCCCTCGATCATAAAGTGACAAAATTAAGAAGTCCCTCTGTCATAGAGTGACAAAATTAAGAAGCTACTCGATCATATAGTAACAAAATTAAGATGTTCCTCGATCATAGAGTGACACATTTAAGATGTTTCTCGATCATAAAGTGACAAAATTAAGAAGTCCCTCGATCATAAAGTGACAAAATTAAGAAGTCCCTCGATCATAAAGTGACAAAATTAAGAAGTCCCTCGATCATAAAGTGACAAAATAAAGATGTTCCTCGATCATAAAGTGACAAAATTAAGAAGTCCCTCGATCATAAAGTGACAAAATTAATAAGTCCCTCTGTCATGGAGTGACAAAATTAAGAAACTACTCGATCATAAAGTAACAAAATTAAGATTTTCCTCGATCATAAAGTGACACATTTAAGATGTTTCTCGATCATAAAGTGACAAAATTAAGAAGTTACTCGATCATAAAGTGACAATATTAAGATGTTTCTCGATCATAAAGTGACAAAATTAAGAAATTACTCGATCATAAAGTGACAAAATTAAGATGTTTCTCGATCATAAAGTGTCAAAATTAAGAAGTTACTCGATCATAAAGTGACAAAATTAAGATGTTCCTCGATCATAAAGTGACAAAATTAAGAAGTTACTCGATCATAAAGTGACAAAATTAAGAAGTTACTCGATCATAAAGTGACAAAATGAAGATGTTCCTCGATCATAAAGTGACAAAATTAAGAAGTTACTCAATCATAAAGTGACAAAATTAAGATGTTCCTCGATCATAAAGTGACAAAATTAAGATTTTCCTCGATCATAAAGTGAAAAAATTAAGAAGTTACTCGATAATAGAGTGACACAATTAAGATATTCCTCGATCATAAATGGACAAAATTAAGATATTCCTCGATCATAAATGGACAAAATTAAGAAGTTCCTCAATCATAAAGTGAAAAAATTAAGAAGTTACTCGATCATAAAGTGACAAAATTAAGATGTTCCTCGATCATAAAGTAACAAAATTAAGATGTTCCTCGATCATAAAGTGACAAAATTAAGAAGTCCCTCGATCATAAAGTGACAAAATTAAGAAGTCCCTCGATCATAAAGTGACAAAATTAAGAAGTCCCTCTGTCATAGAGTGACAAAATTAAGAGGTTACTCGTACATAGAGTGACAAAATTAAGAAGTTCCTCGATTATAAAGTGACAAAATTAAGAAGTTCTCGATCATAAAGTGACAAAATTAAGAAGTTACTCTATCTTAAAGTGACAAAATTAAGATATTCCTCGATCATAAATGGACAAAATTAAGATGTTCCTCGATCATAAAGTGAAAAAATGAAGAAGTTACTCGATCATAAAGTGACAAAATTAAGATGTTCCTCGATCATAAAGTGACAAAATTAAGAAGTTACTCGATCATAAAGTGACAAAATTAAGAAGTTACTCGATAATAAAGTGACAAAATTAAGATGTTCCTCGATCATAAATGGACAAAATTAAGATGTTCCTCGATCATAAAGTGAAAAAATGAAGAGGTTACTCGATCATAAAGTGACAAAATTATGATGTTCCTCGATCATAGTGACAAAATTAAGAAGTTAGTCGATCATAAAGTGACAAAATTAAGAAGTTACTCGATAATAGAGTGACAAAATTAAGATGTTCCTCGATCATAAAGTGAAAAAATTAAGAAGTTACTCGATAATAGAGTGACACAATTAAGATATTCCTCGATCATAAATGGACAAAATTAAGATATTCCTCGATCATAAATGGACAAAATTAAGAAGTTCCTCGATCATAAAGTGAAAAAATTAAGAAGTTACTCGATCATAAAGTGACAAAATTAAGATGTTCCTCGATCATAAAGTAACAAAATTAAGATGTTCCTCGATCATAAAGTGACAAAATTAAGAAGTTACTCGATCATAGAGTGACAAAATTAAGAAGTTACTCGATCATAAAGTGACAAAATAAAGATGTTCCTCGATCATAAAGTGACAAAATTAAGAAGTCCCTCTATCATAAAGTGACAAAATTAAGAAGTCCCTCGATCATAAAGTGACAAAATTAAGATGTTCCTCGATCATAAAGTGAAAAAATGAAGAAGTTACTCGATCATAAAGTGACAAAATTAAGATGTTCCTCGATCATAAAGTGACAAAATAAAGATGTTCCTCGATCATAAAGTGACAAAATTAAGAAGTTACTTGTTCATAGAGTGACAAAATTAAGAAGTTCCTCGATTATAAAGTGACAAAATTAAGATGTTCCTCGATCATAAAGTGAAAAAATGAAGAAGTTACTCGATCATAAAGTGACAAAATTAAGATGTTCCTCGATCATAAAGTGACAAAATTAAGAAGTTACTCGATCATAAAGTGACAAAATTAAGATGTTCCTCGATCATAAAGTGACAAAATTAAGAAGTTCCTCGATCATAAAGTGACAAAATTAAGAAGTTACTCGATCATAAAGTGACAAAATAAAGATGTTCCTCGATCATAAAGTAACAAAATTAAGAAGTCCCTCGATCATAAAGTGACAAAATTAAAAAGTCTCTCGACCATACAATGACAAAATTAAGAAGTCCCTCTATCATAGAGTGACAAAATTAAGAAGTTACTCGATCATAAAGTGACAAAATGAAGATGTTCCTCGATCATAAAGTGACAAAATTAAGATGTTTCTCGATCATAAATTGACAAAATTAAGAAGTTACTTGATCATAAAGTGACAAAATTAAGATGTTCCTCGATCATAAGGTGACAAAATTAAGAAGTTACTCGATAATAGAGTGACAAAATTAAGATATTCCTCGATCATAAATGGACAAAATTAAGAAGTCCCTCTATCATAGAGTGACAAAATTAAGAATTTATTCGATCATAAAGTGACAAAATTAAGATGTTCCTCGATCATAAAGTGACAAAATTAAGAAGTTACTCGTTCATAGAGTGACAAAATTAAGAAGTTCATCGATTATAAAGTGACAAAATTAAGAAGTTACTCGATCATAAAGTGACAAAATTAAGAAGGTACTCGATCTTAAAGTGACAAAATTAAGATATTCCTCGATCATAAATGGACAAAATTAAGATGTTCCTCGATCATAAAGTGAAAAAATGAAGAGGATACTCGATCATAAAGTGACAAAATTAAGAAGTTACTCGATAATAGAGTGACAAAATTAAGATGTTCCTCGATCATAAAGTGACAAAATTAAGAAGTTACTCAATCATAGAGTGACAAAATTAAGAAGTTCCTCGAACATAAAGTGACAAAATTAAGATGTTCCTCCATCATAAAGTGACAAAATTAAGAAGTTCCTCGATCATAAAGTGACAAAATTAAGAAGTTCCTCGATCATAAAGTGACAAAATTAAGAAGTTACTCGATCATAAAGTGACAAAATAAAGATGTTCCTCGATCATAAAGTGACAAAATTAAGAAGTCCCTCGATCATAAAGTGACAAAATTAAGAAGTCCCTCGATCATAAAGTGACAAAATTAAGAAGTCCCTCGATCATAAAGTGACAAAATTAAGAAGTCCCTCGATTATAAAGTGACAAAATAAAGATGTTCCTCGATCATAAAGTGACAAAATTAAGAAGTCCCTCGATCATAAAGTGACAAAATTAATAAGTCCCTCTGTCATGGAGTGACAAAATTAAGAAACTACTCGATCATAAAGTAACAAAATTAAGATTTTCCTCGATCAGAAAGTGACACATTTAAGATGTTTCTCGATCATAAAGTGACAAAATTAAGAAGTTACTCGATCATAAAGTGACAATATTAAGATGTTTCTCGATCATAAAGTGACAAAATTAAGAAATTACTCGATCATAATGTGACAAAATTAAGATGTTTCTCGATCATAAAGTGTCAAAATTAAGAAGTTACTCGATCATAAAGTGACAAAATTAAGATGTTCCTCGATCATAAAGTGACAAAATTAAGAAGTTACTCGATCATAAAGTGACAAAATTAAGAAGTTACTCGATCATAAAGTGACAAAATGAAGATGTTCCTCGATCATAAAGTGACAAAATTAAGAAGTTACTCAATCATAAAGTGACAAAATTAAGATGTTCCTCGATCATAAAGTGACAAAATTAAGATGTTCCTCGATCATAAAGTGAAAAAATTAAGAAGTTACTCGATAATAGAGTGACACAATTAAGATATTCCTCGATCATAAATGGACAAAATTAAGATATTCCTCGATCATAAATGGACAAAATTAGAAGTTCCTCAATCATAAAGTGAAAAAATTAAGAAGTTACTCGATCATAAAGTGACAAAATTAAGATGTTCCTCGATCATAAAGTAACAAAATTAAGATGTTCCTCGATCATAAAGTGACAAAATTAAGAAGTCCCTCGATCATAAAGTGACAAAATTAAGAAGTCCCTCGATCATAAAGTGACAAAATTAAGAAGTCCCTCTGTCATAGAGTGACAAAATTAAGAAGTTACTCGTACATAGAGTGACAAAATTAAGAAGTTCCTCGATTATAAAGTGACAAAATTAAGAAGTTCTCGATCATAAAGTGACAAAATTAAGAAGTTACTCTATCTTAAAGTGACAAAATTAAGATATTCCTCGATCATAAATGGACAAAATTAAGATGTTCCTCGATCATAAAGTGAAAAAATGAAGAAGTTACTCGATCATAAAGTGACAAAATTAAGATGTTCCTCGATCATAAAGTGACAAAATTAAGAAGTTACTCGATCATAAAGTGACAAAATTAAGAAGTTACTCGATAATAAAGTGACAAAATTAAGATGTTCCTCGACCATAAAGTGAAAAAATTAAGAAGTTACTCGATCATAAAGTGAAAAAATTAAGAAGTTACTCGATCATAAAGTGACAAAATTAAGATGGTCCTCGATCATAAAGTAACAAAATTAAGATGTTCCTCGATCATAAAGTGACAAAATTAAGAAGTTACTCGATCATAGAGTGACAAAATTAAGAAGTTCCTCGATCATAAAGTGACAAAATTAAGATGTTCCTCCATCATAAAGTGACAAAATTAAGAAGTTCCTCGATCATAAAGTGACAAAATTAAGACGTTCCTCGATCATAAAGTGACAAAATTAAGAAGTCCCTTGATCATAAAGTGACAAAATTAAGAAGTCCCTCTGTCATAGAGTGACAAAATTAAGAAGCTACTCGATCATATAGTAACAAAATTAAGATGTTCCTCGATCATAGAGTGACACATTTAAGATGTTTCTCGATCATAAAGTGACAAAATTAAGAAGTTACTCGATCATAAAGTGACAATATTAAGATGTTTCTCGATCATAAAGTGACAAAATTAAGAAATTACTCGATCATAAAGTGTCAAAATTAAGAAGTTACTCGATCATAAAGTGACAAAATTAAGATGTTCCTCGATCATAAAGTGACGAAATTAAGAAGTTCCTCGATCATAAAGTGACAAAATTAAGAAGTTACTCGATCATAAAGTGACAAAATTAAGATGTTCCTCCATCATAAAGTGACAAAATTAAGAAGTTCCTCGATCATAAAGTGACAAAATTAAGACGTTCCTCGATCATAAAGTGACAAAATTAAGATGTTCCTCGATCATAAAGTGACAAAATTAAGAAGTTACTCGATCATAAAGTGACAAAATTAAGATGTTCATCGATCATAAAGTGAAAAAATTAAGAAGTTACTCGATCATAAAGTGACAAAATTAAGATTTTACTCGATCATAAAGTGACAAAATTAAGAAGTTCCTCGATCATAGAGTGACAAAAATGAAGAAGTTCCTCGATTATAGACCAACAAAGATTAGTAGTTGTAAACAGACAGACAACGTGAACAAATTTTTGCTTAACCCCATTTTTCGCTATGCGTTCACGGGTAAATTACCAATTACTGACAAAACTCGGTCCCCAACCCAATGAGTTAACAGAATGTTCAAGCAGTCTAAACAGCTGAGTTCACAGCAAATGCATCATTTATGATTTTCTTTTATTTATGCGCAGCAGCATTAAGGCCTTTAAGTCCACCGTTGAGATAGGTTTGCATTATGCAGTTAACAGCTCAGCTCGTCTGCAGAACACTTAAAACTCGGAACAGGACCGCGTTTTTTTTTGCCAATAAGGTGTGTTATATACAATGTCGAGGTAGTCAGGTAGGCATATCAACATCCACAATTAAAATTCACATGTGCCAGAACAAATGTATGTTATACGCTTTCATGTGTTTGCGTTGCAATCGTTGCACAAGTTTGTTGTTGGGCACAGATCGTTACACATTATGATTAATTACGTGCATCGACTGCACCTGCGTAGAGTCTTGATCTCAACATGCGATTCATCTAAATTGCTACAGTTACCAGGTAACAACGATTGCATTTGTACCCTTTGTACCCTTAGTGTATGTGGTAAAGAGGTGAGAGCGATATGACGGCCTTTCTTATGAAGCGGTTTTTTCCTGCCGATGTTGTCGAGTTGACCCCAAGGTCAAGGTATACCAGAAGTCCATTATCTTTCTCTCGGAAAGCTTTAAAGCGATGTCACAAAGACCTCTTGTCAACAGGGTGAAAAAAACACAGAAGTAACTGCATGGACCGGCATTTGTGAATCAACTTTAAACTCCTGGCTCACTTACCTCGATGGAACATTGCATAACCCACCTTAACCCTCAAAGAAGGTTCACCACCTGCTTAAAATCATGAAAAGTTGAAACAATCGAGCTGTCAGGACATCTTGATAAAAGGCTTAAACCTTACAGAGAGGTTACCTTGGCTAAAGGTTGACTTACAAACAATATTGTGCAGTTTGAGGTGGAAGAAGATTTTCCGAAAAAAAAAACGTCCTCAAAAAACGCGAACCTTTCATCCGTGCCGAGAAATTGTGATCTATCTTCCTTATACAACTTAGGATAAAGTATCATCTAACTTTTAACTACTTTCCTTCTCTGTGGTTAAATGCATTAATCAAACAGATGTAGAGATGCCATGAAGAGTAGAGAAGTGAGCGATGCAAACCCGACTCAACACATCCAAATGAACCTTTAAAAAAACCATTACCAATGTCACGCTCAACGTTCTAGTGATTTTATCAAGAACAAATTACATATTAGACGCATTATGATTAAATTATGAATAAATGGTGTACCTTTCTTCTGGTGTTTCAATTTCAAATAGCACCGGTTAATTCAAATTACAAATTCGAACGTTCCCATCGATGTATCATCGAAATCAGGTGTAATTGGAACCCGACGACAGGTTGAGTTCACAGTAACACGACGATGGAAGTAACTTCATTGAAGATCCATCCCTTATATTTTCGAGGAGAATACACCTGGTGACTACAAATATAGCAAGTAGAACATTTAATAACGTTCATGTTTGGAGCATTATTAATATAATAACAAGTACCATGGAAATTCAGCTTAATGTTGAATGTGATTTCAAATCCTCAACTCCCACCCTCACCCACAACCAACCCCAAAGCCTCAACCTCTCCCTCCCAACCCTCTTCTTTTTGTTTTCTTCTTATACATGGTCTGGGCTCATGGAAGAGCTAGGATATAGAACATATCAGGAAACAACATAGCAAAGGGTACAACAGGAGAAAGGGGAAACGGCAACAACAGGGCAGAGGGAGAAGGGAAACTGAGACAGACAACCAGGGATGCAGGTAACGATGAGGGGTAGAGGAGAAAGCCAGGGATGGAGAAGATGGATACATCAGGAAAAATTCTGGAAGGGGAGGGGATGTTTTAACGAGTGTAGAAAAGATCATGGCTTTGGATGGGGGAGGAGCTGAGATGGTGGTAAACAACTGTCGTGAAGACCCGGAGGGAAGAATTGGATCGAAGAGAGTGTCACAGGTCGTTCCACAGGCGGGAAAAAGAGCATGTGAGCAGTGGTCCTGGATTTAAGCAGTTTCTCTAGGAGGGGTTTGCTGGTGGACCGCGTGCGTCCCCTGTAGATACTCATGGAGGAGGGGGGAGGGGGAAGGGCAGAGTGTGCAAGACCGGAAATGAGGCAGAAGAAGACAGAGAGACCACCGACTTGTCAGCGATGGCGAAGTGATAGACCCATGGATTCAGCTTCATCACGAGAGATTCCAATTATCTTGAAATCCTTGGTTTCCATGGCATCAAGCAGAGCAAGATATGAGGCAGGGGAACCAGCCCTGAGGGGAGATCAGCACTCCATCGAACTGTGGATGAAAGACTTTTAGGTGGATAGCAGCTCAGATGTGCTAAGGAAGGACTTTGCGTGATGGAGGACCGATAAATATACACAATTGGAGTCAGGGGTTGGGATTCGAACCTGGGACTAAATTTATTTAGCCCAAATTTTGGACACCAATTGTGTTATTACCGTAACAATTGGTGTCTGGGAGTGAGATACGGACCCGAAGCGCGCTTAACGCGCTCAAAATTACAAGTCACCGAAATTTGATTTTGTTTTACAAAAAAAAAAAAACCCGAATTTTGAAAGTCGCGCTATGGGAGATCAAGACGGCTGGGTTCCGGTAGAGGAGTGAGGCAGGGTCGATCCAGGACCAAATTGAGGGACATGAGGAGAGCGAAGCAGTGAGGGCGGCAGGTTCGCAAAACGGCGTCCTCGCGCACGAGGTTACGGGTGCACAAAATGGCGCCTCGCAGATGGCTACGGCGACCGCGCCCACGACCGTAGCAGCGCCGCTGGTGGATTTGAACCTTTTTTTTATACAAATGAAGGCCCTTATGGCCCAGAATAGCGAACAATTGGAACAAAGAATGAGCAAGCAATTAAGGGAGGACATGGGGGCCAATAGCCAACGGTTAGAACAAAGGATGGGGTCCAATAGCGAGAAATTGAGGGAGGACATGGGGGCCAATAGCCAACGGTTAGAACAAAGGATGGGGTCCAATAGCGAGAAATTGAGGGAGGACATGGGGTCCAATAGCGAGAAATTGAGGGAGGACATGGGGGCCCAGATCGGAGGGTTAGGGAATAGAATAGAGGGATTAGGAAACAAATTTGAGGGACTAGACAACAAATTTGAGGGATTAGACAATAGATTAGGGGAAATACAGGGGGGGTTAACGGGGGTAGAAAACAGAATGGCCGCTCAAGAGAATCAAATCGAAGGGATGAAAAAGGGGTTAGAGGGGTTAGAAAACAGTATGGAAGGCAAATTGAGGGACATGAGGGACCAAGTGGAAAGGGAAGTTAAACAAATGGGGCAGCAGATAGAGGAGGTCAGAATGGGGGTAGAAACTAAATTGGATGCTCACAGGGAGGAAATGGAGCAGATGAGGGTGGCATCTGGGCAGGAGATGCAAGTGATGGGAGAGGAGATCAGAAGAGGTGTGAGTGAGGAGGTCGGAGGAGTGCGCGAGGAGGTGAGGCACTGTAAGGAGCGCATGGAGAAGGAGGTGAGAAAGGGGACTGTAAAATTGCAAGGTGGTATAGAGGAGTTGACGCTGGGAGTAGAACAGCTGACAGTGGGACAAAAGGAGTTGGGGGACCAGGTAAAGAAGAACACAGCGGTAATAGAGGGTTTAAAATCAACCCAGAAGGAGATGAAAAAGGACGTAGGGGTAATTAAAAAAGAGTGTCAGACGGTACATGAGGACCTGACGAGGAAAATGAACAAGGTGGTAGAGGTGATGGAGGTTAAAGAGCGGGAGGTGCGGGAGCACATAGAAAAAAATAAGGTGGAGTTAGAGGAAGAACTTAAGGGGGTGCACGAGGAGATGAAGGAGGTGAAGCAGAAATTAGAAGAAGTGGAGGAAGGGGTGAGCGAAATTAAGAAGCGACGGAGAGAGGATAAGAAAGAGATAAAAGAGGAAGTAAAAGAATTGGTCCAAAGTCTGTGTTCGGATCGTGATGTGCTCATTAACCGGATGAGGGATTCGCAGGTGATGGAGGAGCAGCGAAGAGAAAGAGGACCCGGTGTAAGTGGTGACCAATATGGTCGTGCGTGTGATGCGCCAGGTGATTTAATAAGCTTGGGGGTCGAGATGGACCCGGATGTTCGTGAGAGGCCAAGAGTGAGGTGTATGGCTGGTCCGGAGTGTATGGAACGAGGGTGCGAGCGAGAGGGTCCGGTGATGGGAGACGTGCGAGGTGTGAGTGAGCAAGGTTGTGGTGGTATGGAATGGGTAGCGGGTTGCGGAAGCGTGACCCATGCATCGACACCAACAGGGGTAGTTTTTAGAGGGACAGGGGAGGCACGGGGCCCCTTGGGGGTAATGTACTGTGGGGGCCCGGCCGGTTCGGCCCCGCGCTGACCCCGCAAGGGGCGACACGCAGAGTCCGGCAGGCGGGCAACGACTCACATACGAGGTGGTCCCACAAGGTCCCACTCGCGCCGTATGACGGTGGGTAAGGGTGGCATCCCTGCCACCCTTCCCATGATGGGGGCAAATGCGCTATAGATTATGGGGTGTATGGCAGTGAAAACTAGCCCGGGTGGGTTAGGTTATATTGATAGGGACTAGAGGTGACTATGGGTGACAAGATTTAAGTAAGAGACTTGGTACCTGTAGTGGGGACGTAGTAGCTTAGGGTTTGATAATGACGTGGGAGCGCTGAGTGTAAGGGAAGACGGAGGAGCGCGAGTTTTAGAAGGGAGTAGACAGAGCAGATGATGCAGTGTGAATGGAAGTGCTGGTGAGCAGCTTCAAATGAGGCATCGGTGAGGCAATGCTCCGAGGTGTGTGTGAGTGTACAAGTGATGAATGAGAGAGCATTGCGGATGAGTGTCATGGTGGGTAGTGAGTGTTGTGGATCAGCGCGAATGCGCTTGGGGGAGAGAAGGGTGCAGGCGGCACCAAGTATGAGAGCACAGGTGTGCAAGTACAGGTGTGTGAAATATATGGAGCAGAGAATGAGTGGTGTGGAGAGAGTTGGAGTAAGTGGTACGGAGTGGTGTGTATGGTGCGAAGGTGTTGATGGGGGAAGAGTGGACCCCTTTCACGAGTACCCGGGGCGGGTAGTGTAAGTGTTAGGTAGAGGGTATAGGTAAATTGTGGTTGGATATTGGCATCTGTGGTGCGGGGGGAAGAATGGTATTTGGATGGGTGCATTAGTGTTGTGGAAATGGCTGGGCGTGTAGCCTGTTAGTGTGTGTAGTTGGTTTGGGCACTCCACCACTGTGAGGATGTCGGCCAGGTGAGGCCGCAGGTGGGCTCTGGGAGCCGGTAGTAGTTGTTGTGGATGGGGCCCGAGGATCCGGAGGACGGACCCGGGTAGCCCAGTGCCAGAGGGCACCGAGGGGTGACAGAGCCAGGAGGGGCCTTCCCCAGTTAGATAGGTTAGGTAAGGAGCAGGTAAGCTCGGGAGGCAACTGCAGTGGTGGAGGTGTGCAGGTGGGTAGACCTGCTGGGAGCGCTACACGTCGCAGCCCAGAAATTGTGCAAGGGCACCGGGAGATGAATCGGGGGAGTGAGATTCCAAATTGAGAAGCACCACAGTTTGGTCAATGGGAATTGGTTTTTAGAACCCATAGTGTAAGTTGGCCAATGGATTGGCAGGGAAAGACCCCGGGTAATGTAAAGTTGTTAAAGTCATTTAGGAAATAGTTAGGATTAATGAACCTGTCGCACCATACGCAGCCACTTACCTGAGGTGATGCTGATGACTCCACACCTGTGTTTTCTTTGTTTTGTGTTGCAGGAAATGAGAATTGCTGTTTGGATTTGTGAGACGCATCATGACGTGGATGAGACATTGGGGTGATTCCATCTCTCCCTCCTTAGGAGGGACTGATGATGAATTGGTGATGGCAGATTTTGATGTTGAGTTGGAGATGGCAGATTTTGATGAGAGTTGGAAATGGCAAATTTGATTGGTTAGGAGGGAGAGAAGACGAATTTGGTTTATGGGAGGAACGGGGAAGACAGTAGGGACGTTGTTGATGTGTAAAGTAGATGTTTATGGGTAGTGTTGTGTTTTGTGGATACAGTAAGGGGTAAGGGAGGGGCAATGTAGGTTACCTGGTGGGGGGGGGGGCGTACGGTAGGAACGTTCCTGTCTCACCTGGTTCCCATGTGCCCCCAGTGTGCATTACCTTGTATTGCGTGCACTTTTGCGCCCTTACCACCTTACTCACTTGTCTTCTTTTGTCTCCCACCTCCGAGGATCTGGCTTTGGGGCAGAGAGAGAGGAGAGAGAGAGGTGCTGGCTCCGCAGTTGTGGGCCTGTACTTCCGCTGCTTGCTGCCTGGATCGATACACCATATGGACCGCAATTTTTGTGGCCGCCCACAATGGACCGCAGTTCTTTTGCCGTCAGGCACCACCCGTGGATGGACCTCTGGGTCAACATGGCACCTATGCCATACAGGTGAACCACTTTTAGTTGGCCCCCCTGACGGCCACAATTCAGAAATGGACGCGGTTGGCGCCTTTCTTTATTTCTAAAGAAGCCAGAAGGCCAAGTGCACTCCATGAAGGCAAGACCAGCGGCAGAACATCGGCCGGCTGCGACACCACCGGTGACCATGGACACTTAATTGTGCATTTTTATGAACACTTTATTGGTGCACCGGATGGTGCTGACTGTGCGTAATGGGGTGGTGCTTGTGGTGCTTGGACGGGGTGCTCTGCACATTATTAAAGGCCGTAGGGCCACAGGGCACTCGTGGGTTGGTGTATCGATGCTGGCATGCGTGCTCTCCCTATGCATAACATCTGCATGTGTTCCTCAAAGAACAGGTCCTGTATCGTAGTGTAAATATCAG
Source organism: Myxine glutinosa (assembly GCF_964187855.1). Lineage (NCBI taxonomy): Eukaryota > Metazoa > Chordata > Myxini > Myxiniformes > Myxinidae > Myxine > Myxine glutinosa. Next base: position 6,199,395 of record NC_136263.1, on the reverse strand, counting down.
TGTTGTATAAATAATGCTCCCTACCGGCTGTATGTTTAGTTTGAGGATGCTTTCCGCGATTCGGTTATCCTGTGGGTGTGTTTCTGTTAGGAGAAGGGTGCAACGTCGCAGGGGGACATATTTACTCATTTGTGAACATCTGTAAAACTGTCGCACTCAGGGTTGAGTTAATAGTAGAGGGAACTACATCTGAGTGCCACACTAAAGTAGGTAAAAATTTATCGGGTCGGGCCGCCCCGAGGTAGAGAAGGGTGCAGTGTTGCGGATATGGGATTTGCATCCATCCATATCCACTTGAAAATATTCCCCTATTTCCTCAATACTTCCCAACTATCCCCAATCCCCCATTCCCTAGTCCCATTTTCTGTAAACAACACTCTGTAGACCCGACCTCCCCCTATTTCCCCCATTAAATGTCGTGCCCAGGTTCACCGCATCTCATGTAAGACAACTATAGGACATCTTGCTAGTTATTCTTAGTCTATGTCAGTTAAGGACTCGTTTCCATTAATTCTGACCCTTCGTTGCACCAGAATGTGATTGTATGGCACCGTTAGGAAGTTTAGGACCTCCCAATACCTCCCCGCAGCTCTTCCTCACAGTTCAACAACAACAACAACAACAACAACAACAACGAGCGCAGGAAGTGCGCGTCCTCACTCCGGCTTGGTTGGTAGGGGGTGTTGGGAGGGCACCAGGCCTTCCCAGACAGACCACAGACAAACGGAACAAGGCAGACTTACACAGGGATTGATGGCAGGAAGGGACAGGTAGGTCGATAGCACAAGGTGCACCTTGGCTCGGGGACAGGATAAAGCACGGTCCAAAAGATGCAGGGAGGCCTCACAGCGCTCGGAGGTGGTCTTGCTTGCTCCAAGCTCAGCGCGCATCTGATGTCACCTCCCCCTCACTGCGCATGCTCAGCGGGGAGTGACACGCCCTCGGCTGGTTGGTTCCGCCCCACTGGGGCCGGTCCGCCACTTCCATTGGGTGCGGGGGTTACCGGGCTCCGCCCTTGACGAGGAGCTGACAGGGAGCCCCTATTTGGTAACCCCATCGAGCACATGTTTGATGGCGGCTCACCGCATCTCATGTAAGACAACTATAGGACATCTTGCTAGTTATTCTTAGTCTATGTCAGTTAAGGACTCGTTTCCATTAATTCTGACCCTTCGTTGCACCAGAATGTGATTGTATGGCACCGTTAGGAAGTTTAGGACCTCCCAATACCTCCCCACAGCTCTTCCTCACAGTTCAACAACAACAACAACAACAACAACAACGAGCGCAGGAAGTGCGCGTCCTCACACCGGCTTGGTTGGTAGGGGGTGTTGGGAGGGCACCAGGCCTTCCCAACAAGCCGCCATCAAACATGTGCTCGACGGGGTTACCAAATAGGGGCTCCCTGTCAGCTCCTCGTCAAGGGCGGAGCCCGGTAACCCCCGCACCCAATGGAAGCGGCAGACCGGCCCCAGTGGGGCGGAACCAACCAGCCAAGGGCGTGTCACTCCCCGCTGAGCATGCGCAGTGAGGGGGAGGTGACATCAGATGCACGCTGAGCTTGGAGCAAGCAAGACCACCTCCGAGCGCTGTGAGGCCTCCCTGCATCTTTTGGACCGTGCTTTATCCTGTCCCCGAGCCAAGGTGCACCTTGTGCTATCGACCTACCTGTCCCTTCCTGCCATCAATCCCTGTGTAAGTCTGCCTTGTTCCGTTTGTCTGTGGTCTGTCTGGGCTAAGATAAGACGGTAATTAAGTGCCCATCTCTTCTGTGTCTTTACCTCACTGCCTTGTAATCTATCCCTTTTCTCCACCACTGTAATTATACCCTCCTCCGGAGGTCTTGAGAACTGTACCCCTTGCGTCGTTTCCTCTTTCCCAGTCGTCGTGTCCTTTCTATCATTGATTTGGCATAGCGTGATTTGGCCAATGTCTGGGTGAATCGGGTGAGTTGGGGAAGAATCGGGGGAACTGTTCGGTCGCTGTAATACCAACCGCTCGGTAAATAACATCTTTAACCGCATCCGCAACTATATATATATATATATATATATATATATATATATATATATATATAAATGAACTACATAACAACTTGCTATAAGTCAAGTCATATACTTTCTACATATTTGTAACCCGGGCAGCGCCGGGGACCTTTGTGAGTATATATATATATACAGTCACGTGAAAAAGTAAGTACACCCCATGTAAAGTTTTGACTTTTTCAACATATTTCAACCGAAAGCTATTGGATCTTCATTTTAACAATATTGACAGATAAAGGTGATATAATATAACAAATATCATGAAACATTTACATTTTATAGTCCATTGTATAATTTAAATAAACATAAATGCAAATTTCGCATGTGGAAAAAGTAAGTACACCCCTACATTTATCACTACTTCAAATACCTAAAATTAGAATCAGGTGCACCAGCTCAGGTGCAAATGATTAGAACATCGTTAGAGAGGATCTTGGAGGAACCTGTCTTATTTAAACCTCAGACATTTAGTTTGGTTTGCTCTTTGTTGTTGAAGTGTGTGGCGTCACCTTGCCTAGATCAAAAGAGCTCTCTGAGGCCTTCAGAAAGAAGGTTATAGATGCCTACGAATCTGGGAAGGGATTAAAAAAGATCCCCAAACAATTTGAAATCAATCATTCGACTGTCCGGAAGATCATATACAAGTGGAGAAGATTCCAAACAACTGCCAACTTTTTCAGGCCAGGCCGCCCCAGCAAGTTCAGCACAACAGCAGACCACAAGAAGTTGAAAGAAGTCTCTAAGAACCGCCAGAATGTCATCACGGGACCGACAGGTAGCTCTTGCCACTGTTGATGTCAAACTGCACGAGTCTACCATTAGAAAGAGGCTGCACAATTTGATCTACATGGGAGGTGTGCCAGGAGGAAACTTTTGCTGTCCAGAAAGAACATCAGGGCAAGACTAAAGTTTGCCAATGAACACCTAGGCAAAGACCAGCACTTCTGGAACAATGTGCTCTGGACAGATGAGTCAATGGTAGAGCTATTTGGCCACAGTACCAGAAGACATGTTTGTCGAAAACCAAAGACAGCATTTGACCACAAGAACATGATACCAACTGTAAAGCATGGTGGTGGAAATATTATTGTTTGGGGCAGCTTTGCTGCATCTGGGCGTGGGCAGCTCACCATCATAGAATCCACAATGAATTCTTCATTGTACCAGAGGGTGCTTGAGGATAATGTGAGGACATCTGTCGGAGAAGTTGAAGCTCAACCGAAGGTGGACCTCGCAACATGAGAATGACCTTAAACATACCAGTAAATCCACCAAGGAATGGCTGAAAAGAAAGAAATGGAGGGTTTTGGAATGGCCAAGTCAAAGCCCGGATCTAAATCCCATCGAGATGTTGAGGGAATTTGAAACGACCTGTGCATGCAAGAAACCCCTCAAACATCGCACAGCTGAAATAATTCTGCATGGAGGAGTGGGCAAAAATTTCTTCCAGTCGATGTCACAGACTGGTAGACAGTTCTAAGAAATGCCTACTTGAGGTTGCTTCTGCCAAAGGGGCCAATACCACCTATTAAAACCAAGGGTGTACTTACTTTTTCGACATACAAAATTTGCATTTATGTTTATTTAAATTATACAATGGACGACAAAATGTAAATGTTTCATGATATTTGTTATATTATATCACCTTTATCTATCAATATTGTTGAAATAAAGATCAAATAGCTGTATGTTGAAATATGTTTAAAAAGTCAAAACTTTACATGGGGTGTACTTACTTTTTCACGTGACTGAATATATATTGTTGCGGATCTCCCAAAGCCCATTCCCGTTACAAAGGGGGGATTAAACCCCTTTTTTTCCCCTGGGTCTTCGGGTCCGGGAGGCCGAATCATCACTTCCGGGCAAACGTGAAAAAGGGTATCGGGACAAATTCGCACGTTCCTTTAACCCACACTGCCACGAAAGCGGGGATCGAACCTCGCACAAGCCACGCTTAATCGAGTACGCCCGAGCAGTATGCGTATCACGTGACTCATGCTGTTACTTTATTGGAACCCGATTCGAGCGATTCTATTCGTACCATGCGAAGCCAATGAATGGAAGGGACAGGACGGTCAAATCAGAGGAAGAACACGATTTATTTACACTGTACAATGATTCAGAATGAGGGAAAGGGGACACAGAGCAGAAGCTTAACCATGTTACCCAAAGCCCAGACACGGGCCCACTCACTCACATAGGGAAAAGAAGAGAAGGATGTTCGCGCGCCAAGCGCGCTTCACCGTCAGTCGCTCCTGGGCAGCTCGCCCGGCGTGGCTCTCCGACGTTCGCGGCACGTACGCAGGTGAAGGCAGGCAGGAGGAAATCGCGCGTCTGTGGCCCGGCGCGGGTCGTCCTCTCGAGCACGCGATTAATACAGTGCAGAGCGCTTTGCACGGGGAAAGTTCGTGTGCAATAGGCAATTCAATTCGCTTGTTCTGCAGCTCCACTCGCGTTCTCAAGCTCAACCCAACTCACTCTCACGGGGAACTGTAACTCGTCTCATCGGGAACTCATGGGCTGCGCGACTCTCAACTGAACTCACCGGGAACTCTTCTCTTTCTCAAATGAGGTGGGGGGACTCGGAGCAGGGTTTTATGGCTCTGCCCGGCCCGACTCGAATGTTTGAAACCCCGCCTCTGGTCGTCGTGGTTAGCTACTCCCCTCGAGCCCTGATTGGCGGCTCATGCTTACCGACCACTCCTCCTGCCGCACCTCCCTTCGGCCTCGGTAGACTTGGCCTCGGTAAAAAATATCTCTCCGTTCTCAAGACCGAACTCTCTTATCTGTCTCCCTCTTCCAAATCCTGGTGGCGTCTGGTCAAATCTGTTTCTCGTGTTTGTTCCCCCTCCATCCCCTCCCTCACCTCAAACGGCTACACGGCTGACTCCGCACGTGAAAAGCTGAATGCCTCAACTCTGTGTTTGTCTCAAAATATTGTGTCCCGAACCCATCTCTCTCTGTACCAACCTTTCCCAGTCGAACCCAGCTGCGCCTGGACTCTGCGTCTTTCTCTCCTGACAAGGTGGAGAAGTTTTTGTCAAACCTAGACGATAATTCTGCAACTGGACCACACAGCATCAGCTAAAGGGTCCTGTAATCCTGCTCTGCCACTCTTTCACCCTCTCTCTCTTCTGTTCTCTTCAACCTATTTTTTGCTCAAGGTCATCTGCCATCAGCTTGGAAATCAGCCAACATCACCACTTTACACAAAAAATGTGCAAAAACAGATCCTTGCAACTACAGACCATTCAGCCAGCTCCCCAATAATCAACAAGGTCATGGAATCAGTCATCGCTTCTGACATCAAATCCCTCCACTTCTCCAGTGGCTTGATCTTGGATCATCAATTTGGATTCAGACCAGGTCATTGTACTCTGGACATGCTGCCTCTCCTGTCTCAACAATGGATGGAGGTCCTCATTGCCAAACAAGAAATCAGAGCTGTCTCCCTTGAAATATCACGTGCCTTCGATACAGTCTGGCAACCAGCTCTGCTCACCAAACACTCCTCCTATCGTATCCATGGAAATCTCCATGCATGACTTGCAAACTTCCTTTCCGGTCGCAGTCAACATGTGGCCCTGAATGGAATTCTCTCAACTCCCCTTCCTGTTCAGGCTGGAGTTCATCAAGGCAGTGTTCTGGGACCTGTCCTTTTTTTTGGTCTTCATCAATGATCTCTCCGACTCTCTGGAAAATCCTCTCTATCTCTTTGCTGATGACTCCACTCTCTGCCGCTCCATATCTCAACCCTCAGATCGGCAGTCTGCAGCCTCCTCATTCTCTGCAGACCTGGACAAAATCACAGACTGGTCAAACAAGTGGAACATGTCTTTCAATCCTGACAAATCTCACAGTCTCACTATGTCTCTCCGAAAAGACTGACTGGAAAAACCTCCCATCTACTTACTCAACAATCCTCTCCAAGAAGTTCTGTCACTCAAGCTTTTGGGTCTCACAATCTGCCATGATCTTTTTTGGGAAAACCACATTTCCAAGCTGGTCTCCAAAGCCAGTCGCCAACTGGGCATCCTCCGTCGTGCGAAGTCCTTCCTTGGCACACCTGAGCTCTTCACCACATACAAGGCTTTCATCCGCAGCTCATTGGAATACTGTTCCCCCCTCTGGGCCGGTGCTCCTGCCTCACACATAGCTCGGCTTCACGCTGTTGAAATCAAAGGTTTGAGGATCATTGGAATCTCCATCGATGAAGCCGATTCTGAGGGCCTTTCAATCACTCACCGCAGGCAGGCTGGTGGTCTTTCTGTCTTCTACCGACTCCTCTCCGGCCTTGCTCCCCCAGCTCTCTCTGTGCTCTGTCCCCCAAATATTCCTACAGGTCGCACAAGATCTGCCAGCAACCCTCTTATGGTTAAACTGCCAAAATCAAGACTCTCTGCTCACCTTCACTCCTTCATTCTTCTTTTCTCCCGTTAGTCAGGTTCACTATGTTTTTTCGTTCAAAATCATGGTAGATTAGCAAACCTATACATTTTTGGAAACGTTATTACATGGAAAATCTGAAAATCAATGTTTACATTTGCCAATTCCGACCAATTCGATTCGACCAATTCGACCAATTCGACCAATCGACCAATTCCATTCGACCAATTCGACCAATCGCTTCGATCGACCATTCGACCATTCGATCGATTCGATTCGATTCATCGAATTCGATTCGATCGACCATTCGACCAATTCGATTTGCCAATCAATTTGACCGACCTTTGCTTGTGTGGAACGGACTGTGAAAACGATGCGGACTATATTGTCGGATACGACACACAGGACGGTGATGACGAACTCTAAATGGCATATTCTGTAATCGTGTATGTTTGATGCCATTGACTGCCTGTGTATATTTTGTCATTGACTGCCTGTGTAGATGTGAAGTTATACTGACCGCATGTGTATATATGATTTTGCTGACTGCCTGTGTATGTTTGGTGATATGAATTATTGTGACACATTTTGATGTTATTAACTGCCTGTACAAAATGATAACATGTATTTGATTATGCAACTCATCGCGAATATAAAGACAGTATTTTGCAATTCAAAACCTTTGATTCGTGTCTTACCATTCCCCATAGCACTAATTTGATACTTTCATTGGATTCCTTGTCCCTGAAAATATAGGTTTAGTATATTTTTAAAAGTTTTTAGGGTAATTAGAGGCAGAAATAGAACAAAATATGTAGTTTACAGTGGCCATTTTGAAAATCCAAAATGGCCGCCATACAGGTATCTCTCCAAATGTAAACATTGATTTTTAGTTTCCTTATGCTATAACCTTTCCAAAAATGTATAGGTTTGCTAAACTACCATGATTTTGAACGAAATATAATTTATTGACATAGTGAACCTGACTACGTCTTTGGAACAAACTCCCTCACTCCCTTCAATCCCACTCCTCCCTCCAGGTCTTTAAAACAGCTGTTCACCACCATCTCTTATCTTCCCCTATCCAAAACCTTGATCTTTTCTACCTCTGTTAATTCACTCCAGGTACACATTTTTTGAAATACCGACTTCTTTCCTGGAAGTACTAGCACTGTCCATGTGTTATTTTTTTTTTCCTCTGCCACCCCCCTCCCACACCTCCTTTCCCATGCCTCCTTCCCCCAAAGCCCTCTCCCTCCCACAGATCTCCCGATGTCTCTGCTCTCCATCTTGTCTCCCACTCCCTTTACCATATGTTTTATGTTTTATGTGTCAGTTTTTCTTTTTGTGATCAATGTTAGCTCTTCCACGAGCTTCGATATTGTATACCAAAAAAAACAAAAAACTAGTGTCATAAAGCTTCTGAAAGAACCAACCACTGCCCCTCCTGCTTCTCCCCCCTCCCCGACTTGCTAGGGCGATTAACCCCCTACAACCCAACAGGCCTCCATTACCGAACACACATCCTGCAGGTTTCAGACGCGGCCAACGCGATAATAATCATTCAACAGAATGAATGGTGTTTCTGGAGTTCCGGGTGACAAACTACGTGCCATTTTGACACCTGGTTGAAAAATAGCGTTTTGTTATTCTTACCGCAGATGTTACTCCAATTTGAAATAAAAAAATAAATTAAGGAAAAATGGGGATGGGGGCAAAACGCTCAAGGCGATCACACAAATTGGGGCGAACCTGTGGGAACCGTCGCGAGCACAGAAATGAGCGACAGAAGGCGCTTCACAAAGGCCTTGTCCCTTGCAACTTGGTATCCCGGGGCACACAAATGCAGGCACATTCAGTTGAATTTGCCTCCGATCCCTTAGGAACAAAGGCGGAGAGTTCTTCCCACAGGTCATTAATCACCTTTGGCATCTCACTGAGTCTCCACTCTGAAGTCCAAAGCAACCTTCGCTGCTTCCTTACCTTACAGCCAAATGTTGTTGTTTTTTACCTGCATGTAGCCTCCAATTTTCCACTCGATAAGAAGGTTATCCCCATGACAAAGCACTGGATATACCCGATGCACGGCACAACTCCTTCCAGGCAAAGCCAATATGACATACATATTCCTTCCAATTCCCGCTCGCTTTGCCCGAAAACCATTCCGTGGGATTATTGGTGGTTCATGATGAATTTGAAATTAAATGAGTGGTCAATTCGCTATAATATGTCCTCAAAGGTTCTCATCACTTTGAAACTCCATTCATTCCTGGTTATTATTATGGCATACCTAAGGACCTCTTAAAGGATCCATTGGGCAGGGACGCTAATTGCCTTGCTCGTGGTGGCGCGTTTTTCTTCAATTGGCCGAGGCTCCTCACAAATCATTTGAAGCGCTGAGAGTAGAGTTCCATCGGGTGCCGTTGGTTAATTATATCGACGAGCAATTAAAAAGATGCTCCTGAGGACCAAGCTTTGCTTCAAGCTGTGCCATGGTGATGCTAAGCATCTGCCATGACTTGGAAAACTGCCCTGGCAAAGAGGTCACCACCTACGCTGCTGTACCGGGGACCTTCCAATCTCGACTCATGACCGGAAAGTCGTTTCATCAAATGCGGATTTCCTTTATTACTTATAAATCAATGTGGAGTGAACAAGTGGAAACGAATAAGGACACATACTCATGACTATACCTGACATTGTCAGCTAGGAAGAACAAAGCACCTGTCCCATTGGCAATCAGCCCTTGCTCCTCGAGGTGTTTCTTGTGTATAGATATAGAGGCTCATGGAGGATCTGGAACACATAATGGAATAGGAAATTACAGAACGAAAATAACAAGAAAATAGGGGAGAGGGGGACGCACCAACATCGGGAGAGACGGACAAATTAGAGGGAGACTTTGAGGAATACAGGACATGGGGAAGAATGACAGCAAGGAGAGGCAGGGGGCACAGGGGGGTAAATGGGACACAAAGACACAGACGTACACGGCTCTCTTATAGGATAGATACGACCCTCCCATGTTCCACGTACAACATGGGTCCTAACATAGACACAGACAGATACACAAACAGACACTCAGGGAGACAGAGAGACACACAGAAACAGACACACAGACAGACACAAGGCAGACACACAGACAGACACACAGACAGACACACAGACCCAAACAGACACACGTACACGACTCTCTTTTACTATAGATACCACCCTCCCATGTTCCACGAACAACATTGGTCCTAACACAGACATCAAAGTGTGGGATGAAGGCAGATCATGTAACGGCACATCATGTAACAGCACATCATGCAACAGCACATCAGGTAACGGCACATAATGTAACGGCACATCATGTAACAGCACATCATGCAACAGCACATCATCTAACGTAACAGGACACCATGTAATGGCACATCATGTAACAACACACCATGTAATGGCACATCATGTAACAACACACCATGTAATGGCACATCATGTAAAGGCTCATCATGTAATGGCGCATCATGTACCGGCACATCATGTAACGGCACATCATGTAACAGCACATCATGCAACAGCACATCATGTAACGGCACACCATATAATGGCTCATCATGGAAAGGCTCATCATGTAACGACATACCATGTAAAGGCACATCATGTAATGGCACACCACATAACGGTGCATCATGTAATGGCACATCATGTAACAGCACATCATGTAATGGCACATCATGTAACAGCACATCATGTAATGGTGCCTAAGGCAATGACACATCATGTAAACACACATCATGTAACGGAACATTATGTAACAGCACATCACGTAACAGCACATCATGTAACAGCACATCATGTAACAGCATATCATGTAATGACATTATGTAACAGCACATCATGTAAAGGCACATCATGTAACAGCACATCATGTAAACACACATCATGTAACAGAACATCATGTAAACACACATCATGTAATGGCACATCGTGCAACAGCAAATCATGTAATGGTGCATAATGCAATGGCACATCATGTAAACACACATTAGGTAATGGCACATCATGTAAACACACATCATGTGACGGCACATCATGTAAACACACATCATGTAAAGGCACATCATGTAAGCACACATTATGTGATGGCACATCATGTAACAGCACATCATGTAACGGCACATCATGTAAGCACACATTATGTGATGGCACATCATGTAACAGCACATCATGTAACGGCACATCATGTAAACACACATTATGTGTTTGCTTCTCCTTCCTTTTGCTTTGATTATTTACCTGTTGATTTTTGTCTTTTTGCACTTGTTTTTTTGTACTCTGTCAAAGCGTCTTTGGGCTTCTTGAAAAGCGGTATATAAAATAAATGTATTATTATTATTATTATTATTATTATTATTATTATGTGATGGCACATCATGTAACAGCACATCATGTAACAGCACATCATGTAACTCGAAGCCAAAATGAAACCTTTAAAAACAAGACGTCAACCTGCCAATTGGAGAACCTGGGTCACTGGGCCAGCAGATTCCCATGCTTACGATTCCCAAAGCGATCATCTCCATGCCATTCCTTATAGAATATCCTTTGAATTGCTCCTCAGGGGAAGAACAAATGGAATGCAGCCATAACTGACGAATGTCATCACTCATCAGTTACCAAACGAACAATCTCTGCCTCGGGCTGAGATAAAGAACAACCTGTTTGTTACAGATAGCAAGTTGGGAAGTTTTGATATTTCTTTTAAGGTCTCCTCAGCTTTAAGGTTTAAGGTTTAAGGTCTCAGAATATCCTTTTAAGGATAAGTAAGTCTCCTCAGCAAAGGACTTCTGTGACTCATATCACTGGGACTGACACAATCTGTCAATTTCCCGACCCGGATCTCAGTCAACGGAGCATCTTCTCTTCTGGACTTGGTTATGACTAACTTCCCTGAAAATGTCTGCTGCTCTTCTTCTGCTCCAATCGGCTCATCTGATCATGTGCTTGTTAAAGTGGACATCTCTCTGACCATTCTCAGGGAGCCTGCTCAGCGTCGACGAGTCTGGCATTTCACTCAGGCCAACTGGCACGGTCTTCAAGCAGCCATCAATCATCTGGACTGGTCTCCCATCTCCACCACCTCTGACATCAACTCATCCTGGGAATTCTTCCAAAGTAAATTGCTCTCTCTCATGCACAGATTTATCCCATCTCGTCTTCAGTTGTCATACCCTTCCTCCAGTCCATGGTACACGGAATCTTGTGGTGAGGCTGTTGCCCAGAAACAACTTGCCTTCGTCTCCTGGAAAGCAAATCCAACGGAAGGAAATCTCATTTCCTTTCACAAAGCCCGAAACAAGTGTGTGTCCACCCTCAGAAGAGCCAGGAAAAAATATCTCTCCGTTCTCAAGACCGAACTCTCTTATCTGTCTCCCTCTTCCAAATCCTGGTGGCGTCTGGTCAAATCTGTTTCTGATGTTTGTTCCCCCTCCACCCCCTCCCTTACCTCAAACGGCTACACAGCTGACTCCGCACGTGAAAAAGCTGAACGCCTCAACTCTGTGTTTGCCTCTAAATCTTGTGTCCCAAACCCACCCCTCTCTGTACCCACCATACCCAGTCGTACCCAGCTGCTCCTGGACTCCGCATCCTTTCCTCCTGACAAGGTGGAAAAGTTTCTGTCAACCCTCGACTCTGATTCTGCAACTGGACATGATGGCATCAGCCCACGGGTCCTAAAATCCTGTTCTTCCGCTCTTTCACTCCCTCTCTCTGTTCTCTTCACCCTCTCTTTTGCTCAAGGTCATCTTCCATCTGCTTGGAAATCAGCCAATATCACCGCTTAGCACAAAAAGGTGCAAAAACAGATCCTAGCAACTACAGACCAACCAGCCTTCTCCAAATTATCAGCAAAGTCATGGAATCCATCATTGCTTCGGATATGAAATCTTTCCTCTTCTCCAATGGCTTGACCTCTGATCATCAATTTGGTTTCAGACCAGGTCACTCTACTCTGGACATGCTGCTTCTGCTGTCTCAACAATGGATGGAGGTCCTCAATGCCAAACAGGAAATTAGAGCTGTCTCCCTTGACATATCAAGTGCCTTCGATACGGTCTGGCACCCCGCTCTGCTCACTAAACTCTCCTCCTTTGGTATCCATGGAAATCTCCACGCATGGCTGGCGGACTTTCTCTCGAGTCGTAGTCAACGTGTTGCCCTGAATGGATTTCTCTCATCTCCTCTTCCTGTTCAGGCTGGAGTTCCCCAAGGCAGTGTTCTGGGCCCTGTGCTTTTTCTGGTCTTCATCAATGATCTCTCTGACTCTCTTGAACATCCTCTCTATCTCTTTGCTGATGACTCCACTCTCTGCCGCTCCATTCCTCATCCCTCAGATCGGCAGTCTGCAGCCTCCTCACTCTCTGCAGACCTGGACAAAATCACAGACTGGGCAAACAAGTGGAACATGTCTTTCAATCCTGACAAATCTCACACTCTTACGATGTCTCTACGAAAAGACCGACTGGACAACCCTCCCATCTACTTTCTGAATAATCCTCTCCAAGAAGTTCTGTCACTCAAGCTTTTTGGTCTCACTATCTGCCATGATCTTTCCTGGGAAAACCACATTTCTAAGCTGGCCTCCAAAGCCAGTCGCCGACTGGGCATCCTCCGTTGTGTGAAGTCCTTCCTTGGCACACCTGAGCTCCTCACCACATACAAGGCTTTCATCCACAGCTCAATGGAGTACTGCTCTCCCCTCTGGGCTGGTGCTCCTGCCTCACACCTAGCTCTTCTTCACGTTGTTGAAACCAAAGCGTTCAGCATCATTGGAATCTCCCGCGATGACGCTAACTCCAAGGGCCTTTCTCTTAATCACCGCAGGCAGGTTGGTGGTCTTTCCGTCTTCTACCGACTCCTCTCCGGCCTTGCTCCCCCAGCTCTCTCTGGGCTCTGTCCCCCAAATATTCCTGCAGGTCGCACAAGATCTGCCTGCAACCCTCTTATGGTTAAACTGCCAAAATCAAGACTCTTTGCTCACCTTCACTCCTTCATTCCTCTTTTCTCCCGCCTCTGGAACAAACTCCCTCACTCTCTTCAATCCCACTCCTCCCTCCAGGTCTTTAAAACGGCTGTTCCCCACCATCTCTTATCTTCCCCAATCCAAAACCTTGATCTTTTCTACCCCCGCTAATTTCACCCCAAATCCACTTTTTTGAGGTGACTTTTGACTTCTTTCCTGGAAGTCCTTGGTGTCCTTTCGTTTTATACCTATCCTGCCTCCCACCAGGCCCTCTCCCTCCCACACATCTCCCGATGTCCCTGCTCTCAAATGTTGTGTTTGTGTGCTTCCTCCCCTTCGCTCCCCATCTTGTCGACCGCTCCCCTTTTTATATACTTTGTTTGCTTGTTTGTTCGATTTGTTTGTTTGATAAATGTTAGCTCTTTCACGAGCCTCGACTTTGTATACAAAAAATAAGAAGAAAAAAAAAGGTGTGTTTCCAAATTCAACTCTTCCCTTATTGGCTCATTTGGATGCAGTCGATGAGAGAGAGATGGATGGAGGGATTGATGGATGGATGGATGGAGGGATAGATGGATTAATGGATGGATGGATGGAGAAATAGATGGATGGATGTATAGATGGAGGGATAGATGGATGGATGGAGGGATAGATGGAGGGATGGATGGGTGGGTGGATGGAGTGGAGGGTGGGTGGATGGAGGGATAGATGGATGGATGGAGGGATGGATGGATGGATGCATGAATGGAGGGATGGATGGATGGATGGAGGGATAGATGGAGGGATGTATAGATGGAGGGATAGATGGAGGGATAGATGGAGGGATAGATAGATGGATGGATGGATGGAGGGATAGATGGAGGGATGGATGGATGGATGGATGGAGGGGTGGGTGGGTGGGTGGAGGGATGTATGGATGGATGGATAGATGTAGAAATAGATGGATGGATGGATGGATGGAGGGATAGATGGAGGGATAGGTGGATGGATGGATGGACGGAGGGATACATGGAGGGATGGATGGGTGGATGGATGGAAAAATAGATGGATGGATGTATAGATGGAGGGATAGATGGAGGGATAGATGGAGGGATAGATGGATGGATGGATGGAGGGATAGATGGAGGGATGGATGGATGGATGGAGGGGTGGGTGGGTGGATGGAGGGATGTATGGATGGATGGATAGATGGATAAATAGATGGATGGATGGATGGATGGAGGGATAGATGGAGGGATAGATGGATGGATGGATGGAGGGATAGATGGAGGGATGGATGGGTGGGTGGATGGAGGGATGGGTGGATGGATGGAGGGATGGATTGATGGATGCATGGATGGTTCCCTAAATACCATATGCTGATTTCAGTGGGGCAATGGCTATTCCATCTTGGAGTTCTACGGACAGTTTCCTTGGACTTCATGGAAGAGTTTCTGCTCTGACATTCGTTGTCAACTGTGGGACCTGATATAGAAAGGTGTGTTCCAAATTCAACCCTTCCCTTATTGGCTCATATGGATGCAGTCGATGAGGGAGGGATGGATGGATGGAGGGATGGATGGATGGATGCAGGGATGGATGGATCGATGGATGGATGGATGGATGGATGGAAGGATGGATTGGGGGGATTGATGGATGGATGGATGGATGGATGGAGGGATGGATGGATGGATGGATGGAGGGATTGATGGATCGATGGATGGATGGATGGAGGGATAGAAGGATGGATGGATACATGTATAGATGGAGGGATGGATGGATCTCTAAATACCATATGCTGATTTCAGCGGGGCAATGGTTATTCAATCTCGGAGTTCTATGGACAGTTTCCTTGGACTTCTTGGTAGAGTTTCTGCTCTGACATTTGCTGTCAACTGTGGGACCTTTTATAGAAAGGTGTGTTTCTTTATAAACCATGTCCAATCAATTGAATTAACCACAGGTGAACTCCAAGAAAGTTGTAGAGACATCTCAAGGATGATAAAAGGAAATTGGATGCACCTGAGCTCAATTTGGAGTGTCATAGCAAAGAGGTCGAATACTTCCACTTTGGCATTATGGGGGATTTTGTGTAGATCGGTGACAAAATCTCAATTTAATCCATTTTAAATACAGGCTGTAACAACAAAATGTGAAAACGTCAAGGGGTGTGAATACTTTCTGAAGGCCCTGTGAAGGCTGTGAAGTTCTTTATTCGGAATCAGGTCCGTGTAACAATATTCCATTTGAGCCTCATGAACTCAAACCTTGATCCCTCCATGACCAAATAGAATCCCCAACCGGTCCATTGACGACAAACGAATCTGCAATTAATGTTCAGCAATTAAATGTTCGATTCAGTTCTCAAGAGAGCCAGGTATAGCCTGAGGTTATCAAAAAACGTGGCGGTTCCATTTGCTGGGACAGCGCAACACCTTTGGTTAACCTTTACCTTTCTGCCACCTTTCCATCACTCCATTTCTCCACTTTACTGCCCACACAGCAATATTCCTGAAACTCTAAAACGCCTTAGACTCCTCCTTGCAGCACTTTGTGTAATGCTGGCCGAGCTAGTCCCATACCTGGTGGTGGAGGCCCACACGCTGGAAGGAGTAACAGGGTGTTCACAACAAGGTGTGCATTTTTTGTAGCTAACAACCAATCCTCGGACAGGTTGCCACTCCATCAAGGCGTTCAGACTTTTCCACTGAGCAGCCATGGGAGCCGAGCCAATGCCAATGAAGGCGAGGGCAATTCAACAAGGCCTTACACACTCCAGCACCAAAACGCTGCAACTGGATACGTGACCGGAAATAAAATGAATCACAACACATAATAAGAGAGCAGGACAATTCAATAGTACAAAAGGAACCAGAGAGCCAATGTGTTTGCAGCCAACAGGAGTTCACAGGTGACAGGTGCCCTTCACTTTAGGTGCCAAGTGTTTGAAGGGTATAAGCCGCAAAGCCCCCAATAATTCCATTTTGATTACATTGTCTTGAGCACGTGATGCACACTCATTTCATCATCTTTACAACATGGGTAGAATTTCCTGGAAGTGGAAACAGCACTTCCACGGTGGGTGGAGGGTGAGGGCACAGGGGTCCATGGTGGGTGGAGGTTGAGGCCACCGGGGTCCATGGTGGGTGGAGGTTGAGGGCACCGGGGTCCATGGTGGGTGGAGGGTGAGGGCACCTGGGTTCATGGTGGGTGGAGGGTGAAGGCACCGGGGTCCATGGTGGGTGGAGGGTGAGGGCACTGTGGTCCATGGTGGGTGGAGGGTGAGGGCACTGGGGTCCATGGTGGGTGGAGGGTGAGGGCACTGTGGTCCATGGTGGGTGGAGGGTGAGGGCACTGGGGTCCATGGTGGGTGGAGGGTGAGGGCACTGTGGTCCATGGTGGGTGGAGGGTGAGGGCACAGGGGTCCATGGTGGGTGGAGGGTGAGGGCACTGGGGTCCAGGGTGGGTGGAGGGTGAGGGCACCAGGGTCCATGGTGGGTGGAGGGTGAGGGCACCGGGGTTCATGGTGGGTGGAGGGTGAGGGCACCGGGGTGGCGATTTAAGCTTAACGCAACTTCATCATTCTGAAACTTCCAAAATTGTGAAACAGGTGAAACTGCCAAAATGGTGAAACAGGTGAAACTGGCAAAATGGTGAAACAGGTGAAACTGCCAAAATGGTGAAACAGGTGAAACTGCCAAAATGGTGAAAGAGGTGAAACTGGCAAAATGGTGAAACAGGTGAAACAGCCAAAATGATGAAACAGGTGAAACAGCCAAATGATGAAACAGGTGAAACTGCCAAAATGGTGAAACAGGTGAAACTTCCAAAATGGTGAAACAGGTGAAACTGGCAAAATGGTGAAAGAGGTGAAACTGCCAAAATGGTGAAAAAGGTGAAACAGCCAAAATGGTGAAACAGGTGAAACAGCCAAAATGGTGAAACAGGTGAAACTGGCAAAATGGTGAAAGAGGTGAGACTGCCAAAATGGTGAAACAGGTGAAACTGCCAAAATGGCGAAACAGGTGAAACTGCCAAAATGGCGAAACAGGTGAAACTGCCAAAATGGTGAAACAGGTGAAACAGCCAAAATGGTGAAACAGGTGAAACAGCCAAAATGGTGAAAGAGGTGAAACTGCCAAAATTGTGAAACAGGTGAAACTGCCAAAATAGTGAAACAGGTGAAACTGCCAAAATGGTGAAAGAGGTGAAACAGCCAAATGATGAAAGAGGTGAAACTGCAAAAATGGTGAAACAGGTGAAACTGCCAAAATGGTGAAAAAGGTGAAACAGCCAAAATGGTGAGACAGCTGAAACAGCCAAAATGGGGAAACAGGTGAAACAGCCAAATGATGAAACAGGTGAAACTGCCAAAATGGCGAAACAGGTGAAACTGCCAAAATGGTGAAACAGGTGAAACTGCCAAAATGGTGAAAGAGGTGAAACTGCCAAAATTGTGAAACAGGTGAAACTGCCAAAATAGTGAAACAGGTGAAACTGCCAAAATGGTGAAAGAGGTGAAACAGCCAAATGATGAAAGAGGTGAAACTGCAAAAATGGTGAAACAGGTGAAACTGCCAAAATGGTGAAAAAGGTGAAACAGCCAAAATGGTGAAACAGGTGAAACAGCCAAAATGGTGAAACAGGTGAAACAGCCAAAATGGTGAAACAGGTGAAACAGC
Organism: Myxine glutinosa; assembly: GCF_964187855.1. Lineage (NCBI taxonomy): Eukaryota > Metazoa > Chordata > Myxini > Myxiniformes > Myxinidae > Myxine > Myxine glutinosa. The sequence continues at coordinate 6,181,294 of NC_136263.1, read as the reverse complement.
CAAAATGGTGAAACAGGTGAAACAGCCAAAATGATGAAACAGGTGAAACTGCCAAAATGGTGAAACAGGTGAAACAGCCAAAATGGTGAAAGAGGTGAAACTGCAAAAATGGTGAAACAGGTGAAACTGCCAAAATGGTGAAAAAGGTGAAACAGCCAAAATGGTGAAACAGGTGAAACAGCCAAAATGGTGAAACAGGTGAAACAGCCAAAATGGTGAAACAGGTGAAACAGCCAAAATGATGAAAGAGGTGAGACTGCCAAAATGGTGAAACAGGTGAAACAGCCAAATGATGAAACAGGTGAAACTGCCAAAATGGCGAAACAGGTGAAACTGCCAAAATGGTGAAACAGGTGAAACTGCCAAAATGGTGAAAGAGGTGAAACTGCCAAAATTGTGAAACAGGTGAAACTGCCAAAATAGTGAAACAGGTGAAACTGCCAAAATGGTGAAAGAGGTGAAACAGCCAAATGATGAAAGAGGTGAAACTGCAAAAATGGTGAAACAGGTGAAACTGCCAAAATGGTGAAAAAGGTGAAACAGCCAAAATGGTGAAACAGGTGAAACAGCCAAAATGGTGAAACAGGTGAAACAGCCAAAATGGTGAAACAGGTGAAACAGCCAAAATGGTGAAACAGGTGAAACAGCCAAAATGGTGAAACAGGTGAAACAGCCAAAATGATGAAACAGGTGAAACTGCCAAAATCAAGACTCTCTGCTCACCTTCACTCCTTCTTTCCTCTTTTCTCCCGCCTCTGGAACAAACTCCCTCACTCTCTTCAATCCCACTCCACCCTCCAGGTCTTTAAAACAGCTGTTCATCACCATCTCTTATCCTCCCCCATCCAAAACCTTGATCTTTTCAACGCCCGTTAATTATTTATTTTTTTTGTATTCAAGATCGAGGCTCGTGTAAGAGCTAATATCAATCACAAAAAAACAAACGGACACATAAGACGAAATAAAGGGAGCGGGAGACAAGATGGGGAGAGAGGAGGAAGCACACAAGAACAACATTTGAGAGCAGGGACATCGGGAGATCTGTGGGAGGGTGAGGGCTTGGAGGGAGGAGGCGTGGGAAGGGGGGGGGGGGGGTATAAAACATATGGACACTGCAAGGACTTCCAGGAAAGAAGTTGGTATTTCAAAGTGTATCTGGGGTGAAATTAGCAGGGGTAGAAAAGATCAAAGTTTTGGATGGGGGAAGATGGTGGTGAACAGCTGTTTTAAATACCTGAAGGGAGGAGTGGGATTGAAGAGAGTGGGGGAGTTAACCCCAGTTCACCCCAAATCCACATCTTTCAATCCCCGACTTCGTTCCTGAAATTCCTTGTAGTGTCAATTTGTTTTGTACCGTGTAACTCCTCCCCTCCCGCCTCCTCACAAGCCCCTCACCCACACAGATCTTCCGTTGTCCCTGTTCTCTGTTGCTGTACCTGTGTGCTTCCCCTTCTCTCCCAATCTTGTCTCCTGCTCCCTTTATTGTTTTATGTTTCTGTTTATGTTTTTGTGTTTTATGTGCTCATACATATTAAATGTGCGAGCTCTTACACGAGCCTCGATCTCGTATACAAAACAAAAATCCATCCTGGGTGGTGCTGTTGTGCTGTTGTGCTGTTGTGCTGTTGTGCTGTTGCGCTGTTGTGCTGTTGCGCTGTTGTGCTGTTGTGCTGTTGTGCTGTTGTGCTGTTGCGCTGTTGTGCTGTTGTGCTGTTGTGCTGTTGCGCTGTTGTGCTGTTGTGCTGTTGTGCTGTTGTGCTGTTGTGCTGTTGTGCTGTTGCGCTGTTGTGCTGTTGTGCTGTTGTGCTGTTGGACATGAGCATCAATTGGACAGATATTAAGTAAGTAACACGTGACCTTTGACAACTGCGAAATAAAATGGTTTTCAGAAAGGTGTTTACGAAATCTCATATTGCTTTTCTCCCTTCAACTCATGCTGTCATACTCTAGTTATGATGACGCAGGTGCACCGTCTGACCCTCTGTGTACACACACTGGGTCACTGGCCACCTATAACTTATTGCCGTCTCCGAAAGGATGGTGCACAGGTAGCACACCTGCCTCTGAGCTGTCCAGTATAAGTTTGATTCTCGACCCTACGGTTTGGTGCTTGGCAGCCGAAGGGGTTCAAATCAATGAACGTGCGTTTCTAAGTTGTAATGGTCACCTGGGAGTCCCATGTGCTGGCATTTCCCGGTGGACATTAAAGATCTCTCGGTGTCGTTCCCACAAGAGAAGTCGAGCTATCACCGGCATCCTAAACAAATCCCTGCCGTACTGAGTGGGGCACTGCATCGGCGTCACAACCACCCCTTCGTAATGCTGCAACCCACGATTAGCACACCACATGTGATACCTGTTTCGTATACCACAAAAGATACCTTCACACAAGTGTACAGCCATAGCAGAAGTGCACGTGCTACTAGTTTTACAATACAATCAGCCAGTGATAGCTGGGCCTACCTAGTTTAGGATGAACATGAACTGTTGGTTCACGAGTTATCAAGTGACCACTATATTCGTCATGTGTGTGCGTCTGTCTGTGTGTGTCTGTCTGTGTGTGTGTCTGTCTGTCCGCAGCATAACTACCCGATGATATCATCCGATCTTGATGAAACTTGGGTGGGAGGTTGATATCATGATCTCGTTGTGTCCTGCCTAGAGTGGGCGTATTGCGCCCATTGTGGGCGGAGCCACACCCGAAAACGATGTCCTTTTAGGGGGTAATCGAGTTCAAGCTACATCTTCTCCGAGGGGTTTGGTGGAATCTGACAGGGGTTTCGGTATTTGGTTCGGCCAATGTCATGTGTCTAGCCCCACGGAGCTCGATTTTTCATTTTTTTTTCTTTTTATTTATTTATTTATTTATTTATTTATTTACTTTTTTTTTTTTTCATTTCATTTTTCACTGAATTTTCAATATTGTGTAGCTAACTAACCTCATAACTGATTATACATTATTTTTCTATCTCATTTAAAGGTCAGTAACCTTCGTTTTTACATTTCCGGGCCTGGCGTGTCCGGGCCTGTTTCGGTTACAGTCCGTCCTTTGTCATTGAACACCGCTAGCTCGTGAACCATCGTCGTCTCCTGACTTGTTGACGTTATAGCTTCTTTTTTGTTGTTGTTTTTTGTATACAGGATCGAGGCTCATGTAAGAGCTAACACTAATCACAAAAATTAAAAAACCGGACACACAAAACATACAATAAAGGGAGCGGGAGACAAGATGGGGAGAGAAAGGGAAGCACACAAATACAACGGTAGAGAACAGGTACATCGGGATATCCGTGGGGGGTAGAGGGCTTGGGTGGGGGAGGGGGGAGAGGGCTTGGGGGGGAGGAGGGAGAGGGCTTGGGGGGGGGGGGGAGAAGGTATAAAACACATGGACACTGCTAGAACTTCCAGGAAAGAAAGAAGTCGGGATTTCAAAAAAAACTGGATCTGGGGTGAATTAACGGGAGTATAAAAGATCAAGGTTTTGGATGGGGGAAGATAAAAGATGGTGGTGAACAGCTGTTTTAAAGCCCTGGAGGGAGGAGTGGGATTGAAGAGAGTGAGGGAGTTTGTTCCAGAGGCGGGAGAAAAGAGGAATGAAGGAGTGAAGGTGAGCAAAGAGTCTTGATTTTGGCAGTTTCACCACAAGAGGGTTGCTGGCAGATCTTTTGCGACCTGCAGAAATATTTGGAGGACAGAGCACAGAGAGAGCTGGGGGAGCAAGGCCAGATAGGAGTCGGTAGAAGACAGAAAGACGACCTACCTGCCTGCAGTGACTGAGTGAAAGGCCCTCGCAATCAGCTTCATCGCGGGAGATTCCAATGATTCTGAAAGCTTTGGCTTCAACAGCGTGAAGCCGAGCTAGGTGTGAGGCAGGAGCACAGGCCCAGAGGGGAGAACAGTATTCCATTGAGCTGCAGAAGAAAGCCTCGTATGTGGTGAGGAGCTCAGGTGTGCCAAGGAAGGACTTCGCATGACGGAGCATGCCGAGTCGGCGACTTGCTTTGGAGGCCAGATTGGAAATGTGGTTTTCCCAGAAAAGATCATGGCGGATAGAGAGACCCAAAAGCTTGAGCGACAGCACTTATTGGACAGGATTGTTGAGAAAGTAGATGGGAGGGTTGTCCAGTCGGTATTTTCGGAGAGACATTGTAAGAATGTGAGATTTGTCAGGATTGAAAGACATGTTCCACGTGTTTGACCAGTTTGTGATTTTGTCCAGGTCTGCAGAGAGTGAGAAGGCTGCAGACTGCTGATCTGAGGGATGAGGAATGGAGCGGCAGAGAGTGGAGTCATCAGCAAAGGGATAGAGAGGATTTTCAAGAGTGAGAGAGATCATTGATGAAGACCAGAAAAAGAACAGGGCCCACAACACTGCCTTGAGGAACTCCAGCCTGAACAGGAAGGGGGAGATGAGAGAAATCCATTCAGGGCCACACGTTCACTACGACTCGAGAGGAAGTCCGCCAGCCATGCGTGGAGATTTCCATGGATACCAAAAGAGGAGAGTTTGGCGAGCAGAGCAGGGTGCCAGACCTTATCGAAGGCATGTGATATGTCAAGGGAGACAGCTCTAATTTCCTGTTTGGCATTGAGGACCTCCATCCATTGCTGAGACAGCAGAAGCAGCATGTCCAGAGTAGAATGACCTGGTCTGAAACCAAATTGATGATCGGAGATCAAGCCATTGGAGAAGAGGAAAGATTTCATATCCGAAGCAATGATGGATTCCATGACTTTGATGATAATTGGGAGCAGGCTGATTGGTCTTTAGTTGCAAGGATCTGTTTGTGCACATTTTTGTGTAAAGCGGTGATGTTTGCTGATTTCCAAGCTGATGGCAGAAGATCTTGAGCAAAAGAGAGGGTGAAGAGAGGATTTGGAAGAGGGAGAAAGGTTTGAGAGTTCAGTCTTGAGAGTAGAGAGATATTGTTTCCTGGCTCTCCTGAGGGTAGACACACACTTGTTCCAGGCTTTGTGAAAGGTAATGAGATTTCCTTCAGTTGGATTTGCCTTCCAGGAGGCGAAGGCAAGTTGTTTCAGGGCAACTGCCTCACCACAAGATTCAGTGTACCGTGGATGGGAGGAAGGGTATGACAACTGAAGACGAGATGGGATAAATCTTTGCATGAGAGAGAGCAATTTACTTTGGAAGTATTCCCAGGAAGAGTTGATGTCAGAGGCAGTAGAGAAGGGAGACCAGTCCAGATGATTGATGGCTGCTTGAAGACCGTGCCAGTTGGCCTGAGTGAAATGCCAGACTCGTCGACGCTGAGGAGGCTCTCTGAGAAAGGCCAGAGAGATGTCCATTTTAACAAGCACATGATCAGATGAGCTGATTGGAGCAGAAGAAGAGCAGCAGACATTTGCAGGGAAGATAGTCATAACCAAGTCTTGAAAAGAAGATGTTCTGTTGACTGAGATCCGGGTCGGGAAATTGACAGATTGTGTCAGTCCCAGTGAGTCGCAGAAGTCCTTTGCTGAGGTGCCATGGCTGGTGAGAGAGGTACCCACACCCAACCAGCTAGCATGATGACAGTTGAAATCACCACTTTTGAGGAAGTGAGAGTTGGGATGAGTGGATAGAAGTTGGTCCATGTTATCAGACATCGAGATGTAGATGGAGTCATCACTGCTTGGTGGACGGTACAACACACGTACAGTCACATGAAAAAGTAAGTACACCCCATTTAAAGTTTAGACTTTTTCAACATATAGCTATTTGATCTTCTTTTCAACAATATTGATAGATAAAGGTGATATAATATCACAAATATCATGAAACATTTACATTTTGTAGTCCATTGTATAATTTAAATAAACATAAATGCAAATTTCGCATGTGGAAAAAGTAAGTACACCCTTGGCTCTTATCGGTGGTATTGCCCCCTTTGGCAGAAACAACCTCAAGTAGGCATTTATTATAGCTGTCTACCAGTCTCTGACATCGACTGGGAGAAATTTTTGCCCACTCCTCCATGTAGAATTCTTTCAGCTGTGCGATGTTTGAGGGGTTTCTTGCATGCACAGCTCGTTTCAAATCCACCCACAACATCTCCATGGGATTTAGATCCGGGCTTTGACTTGGCCATTCCAGAACCCTCCATTTCTTTAGTTTCAGCCATTCCTTGGTGGATTTACTGGTATGTTTAGGGTCATTGTCATGGTGCTAGGTCCACCTTCGGTTGAGCTTCAACTTTCCGACAGATGGCCTCACATTATCCTCAAGCACCCTCTGGTACAATGAAGAATTCATAGTGGATTCTATGATGGTGAGCTGCCCAGGCCCTGATGCAGCAAAGCTGCCCCAAACCATAATATTTCCACCACCATGCTTTACAGTTGGGATCAGGTTCTTGTGATCAAATGCTGTATTTGGTTTTTGCCAAACATGTCTTCTGGTACTGTGGCCAAATAGCTCGACCTTTGACTTATCTGTCCAGAGCACATTGTTCCAGAAGTGCTGGTCTTTGCCTCGGTGTTCATTGGCAAACTTTAGTCTTGCCCTGATGTTCTTTCTGGACAGCAAAGGTTTCCTCCTGGCACACCTCCCATGTAGATCAAATTTGTGCAGCCTCTTTCTAATGGTAGACTCGTGCACTTTGACATCAACAGTGGCAAGAGCTACCTGTAGGTCCCGTGATGACATTCTGGGGTTCTTAGAGACTTCTTCCAGCATCTTGCGGTCTGCTCTCGGGCTGAACTTCCTGGGGCGGCCTGGCCTGGACAAGTTGGCAGTTGTTTGGAATCTTCTCCACTTGTAGATGATCTTCCGGACAATCGAATGATTGATTTCAAATTGTTTGGAGATCTTTTTAAATCCCTTCCTAGACTCGTAGGCATCTATAACCTTCTTTCTGAAGGGCTCAGAGAGCTCTTTTGATCTAGGCATGGTGACGCCGCACACTTGAACAACAAAGAGCAAACCAAACGAAATGTCTGAGGTTTAAATAAGACAGGTTCCTCCAAGATCCTCTCTGACGATGTTCTAATCATTTGCACCTGAGCTGGTGCACCTGATTCTAATTTTAGGTATTTGAAGTAGTGATAAATGTAGGGGTGTACTTACTTTTTCCACATGCGAAATTTGCATTTATGTGTATTTAAATTATACAATGGACTACAAAATGTAAATGTTTCATGATATTTGTGATATTACATCACCTTTATCTATCAATATTGTTGAAAAGAAGATCAAATAGCTGTATGTTGAAATATGTTGAAAAAGTCAAAACTTTACATGGGGTGTACTTACTTTTTCACATGACTGTATGAACAAAAGGTGGGAGCGAAGGGGAAGCCGTAGCCAGAGGTATTCCTGGGGGTGAGGTGGTGAGAGGGCAGTGCAGGGCGAGTGAGGAAGAGAGTTTTTGATAAAGATAGCAACCCCACCACCAGGACGCGGCTCATGTCTATCACACCCATACCAGAGGAGGGAGTAACCTGGGAGAGATATTAAGGAATCAGAAACATCTTGAAGGAGGAAAGTTTCTGTTAAGCAGATCAAGTCTGGATTGTCAGAAGCAACCTGTATGGAGAGATCAGTTAAATTTGAACGAAGGCCCCGGATGTTTGAGGTCCATACCGTTAATGAAGGGGAAGGGGGAGCATCGGATACAGAACAGGGGGGGAGGGAGGGGTAGGGTAAGACGTGAAAGAGGTAGGGAGAGGTAGGGAGAGCTGTTGAAGGTGTGTCAGAGATTTCAGAATAGCTTGGAGAAAGGGAAGAATGGGGCGGACAAAAGGTTTGATAGTGATTGGGTGAGGTTCAGTGAGGTGTTATATGAGGGGGGGAAGAGCGAAGAAGAAGGTTGGGGGAGACGGAGCTGGGAAGAAGCGGGGAGGACGCTTTGAGGAGGAGGGGTGAGAGGGGGGGAAATGGAGAAAAAAGGAGGCTGGGGAGATTTGAAGGGGAGGGGTGAGAGGGGAGTTTGGGATGTGAGGGGGGAGTTTGGGAGGGAAGGGGCGAGGGGGGAGTTTAGGAGGGGAGGGGCTAGGGGGGAGTTTTGGAGAGGAGGGGCGAGGGGGAGTTTAGGAGGGGAGGAGCGAGGGGGAGTTTAGGAGCAGAGAAGCGAGGGGGGAGTTTAGAGGGGAGGGGTGAGAGGGTAGTTTAGGAGGGAAGGGGCGAGGGGGGAGATTTAAAACGATGGGGGAGATGAGCTTCAATTAGAAATGTGAGGAGGAAAAAATGGTCTCTCATCAGAAGAGCAGAACAAGGAACATTATAATGGCTACCTGGGCAGTTACCTGAGGATTAAACGATGTGAGAGTATGAAGGAAAGATGACCACCAAGCGGGGCAATGGCTACCTGTGCAGTTACCTGAGGATTAAACAATGTAAGAGTATGAAGGAGAGATGACCACCAAGCAGGGCAACGGCTACCTGTGCAGTTACCTGTGGATTAAACAATGTGAGCGTATGAAGGAAAGATGATCACCAAGCCGGGCAATGGCTACCTGCGCAGTTACCTGTGGATTAAACAATGTAAGAGTATGAAGGAAAGATGATCATCAAGCGGGGCAATGGCGACCTGCGCAGTTACCTGTGGATTAAACGATGTACGAGTATGAAGGAAAGATGACCACCAATCAGGGCAATTTTGGAGAGGAGGGGCGAGTGGGGAGTTTAGGAAGGGAGGGGCGAGGGGGGAGTTTAGGAGGGGAGGAGCTATTTTTAGGAGGGGAGAATCAGGACTATTGCCCTGATTGGTGGTCATCTTTCCTTCATAGCTACCTGCACAGTTACCTGTGGATTAAACAATGTAAGAGTATGAAGGAAAGATGATCATCAAGCGGGGCAATAGCTACCTGCACAGTTACCTGAGGATCAAACAATCTAAGAGTATGAAGGAAAGATGACCACCAAGCGGGGAAATGGCTACCTGCACAGTTACCTGAGGATTAAACGATGTAAGATTATGAAGGAAAGATGACCACCAAGCAGGGCAATAGCTACCTGCACAGTTACCTTTGGATTAAACGATGTAAGAGTATGAAGGAAAGATGACCACCAAGCAGGGCAATAGCTACCTGCACAGTTACCTTTGGATTAAACAATGTAAGAGTATGAAGGAAAGATGATCATCAAGCGGGGCAATAGCTACCTGCACAGTTACCTGTGGATTAAACAATGTAAGAGTATGAAGGAAAGATGATCACCAAGCGGGGCAACGGCTACCTGCGCAGTTACCTGAGGATTAAACAATGTGAGAGTATGAAGGAAAGATGATCACCAAGCAGGGCAATAGATACCTGCACAGTTACCTGTGGATTCGACGATGTACGAGTATGAAGGAAAGATGATCATCAAGCGGGGCAATGGCTACCTGCGCAGTTACCTGTGGATTAAACGATGTAAGAGTATGAAGGAAAGATGACCACCAAGCGGGGCAACGGCTACCTGTGCAGTTACCTGAGGATTAAACGATGTAAGAGTATGAAGGAAAGATGATCATCAAGCGGGGCAATAGCTACCTGCACAGTTACCTGTGGATTAAACAATGTAAGAGTATGAAGGAAAGATGATCACCAAGCAGGGTAATGGCTACCTGCACAGTTACCTGTGGATTAAACGATGTACGAGTATGAAGGAAAGATGATCATCAAGCGGGGCAATGGCTACCTGCGCAGTTACCTGTGTATTAAACGATGTTAGAGTATGAAGGAAAGATGACCACCAAGCGGGGCAACGGCTACCTGTGCAGTTACCTGTGGATTAAACAATGTAAGAGTATGAAGGAAAGATGATCACCAAGCAGGGCAAAAGCTACCTGCACAGTTACCTGAGGATTAAACAATGTAAGAGTATGAAAGAAAGATGACCACCAAGCAGGGCAATAGCTACCTGCACAGTTACCTGAGGATGAAACAATGTAAGAGTATGAAAGAAAGATGATCACCAAGCGGCCAAAAATGGAATCCAAGCGGTCGCACATATAAAACAAGAAAGACCAATCAAAGACTGCAGACCTTCGTCAAGACGTGTTTTCAGTGTTTTTTTTTTAAAGGCTTTTGTGTTAAAACAAATACAGCGGCCGAATCACGTGACCGATAACGTCATCATTTTTTTTCTCCACCAATTTATTCCTAGATTATGCTCAAGAAATTTAGTCTTGATCGGATGAAGTTTTGTACTTGTCGAATTATGACATCATAATGGAGGCACCTATAACATCATCATTAACATATTTTATTCCCCATGAAGAGTTCTTTACAATGAGCCATGTCTCAATATTTTCTCTGCAGCTCTTTCGGAGATAAAGAGGTGCATTTTTTTTCGGTTTTTCCAAGATGGCGGCCGAACCACGTGACCGATGACGCCATAATTATTTTTCCACTCAACCAATTTATAGCTACATGACGCTCAAGAAATTTCGTCATGATCGGCTTAAATTTTGTACTTGTCGAATTATGACGTCATAATGGAGGCACCTATGAGATCATCATTAACATATTTTATTCCGCATGGAGAGTTCTTTACAATGAGCCATGTCTCAATTTTTTCTATTCAGCACTTTCGGAGATATAGAGGTGCTAATTTTTTCGGTTTTTCCAAGATGGCGGCCGAACCACGTGACATATGACGTCATCACTAACATATTTTATTCCCCATGGAGAGTTCTTTACAATGAGCCATGTCAATTTTTTCTATTCAGCGCTTTGGGAGATATAGAGGTGCAAAGTTTTTTGGTTTTTCCAAGATGACGGCTGAACTACGTGACCGATGACGTCATCATTAACATATTTTGTTCCCCATGGAGAGTTCTTTACAATGAGCCCTGTCTCAATTTTTCTATTCAGCGCTTTCGGAGATATAGTGGTGCTAGGTTTTTCGATTTTTCCAAGATGGCGGCCGAACCACGTGACCTATGACGTCATAATTATAAGAAAAAATTTCTACAGGTGGAGTTGTACCTGCGGTGAAAATTTTCTGTCAATCGGACCAACGGTTGCAGAGAAAATGATATTTATTCTGTGCAGACAAACAGACAAACAAACAAACACACAAACAAACATACAAACAAACAATCGGATCAACGGTTGCAGAGAAAATGATATTTATTCTATGCGGACAAACAAACAAACAAACACACAAACAAACAAACAAATAAACACACGGACCCAAATGCAATAACCTCTTCTCTGGCGAGGGTAACAAAGCGTTAACTTAAAGTCTGTTTTCACCGATCAACTTAATTAGCTTTTACACCATCGCAGACTCACAGGTTGTTTTGACAACAGTACAAGATTATAAATAGGGATGGTCACGACACATGTGAAATCTTAATTAGCCCAGCAACCTCACTTTCACGCATCTCAGGTAGAACCCTACCTGCATCATCGTGGTCACGTGCGCCGTGCAGCAGCTGCCGGGATTACGTCGGTTTAGCCGAGGCTCGTGCGGGCAGTCATTCAAGGTCAGGTAGCGCGGATGGAGCCAGCAGGAGCAAGGAGCACCGGGCGCCGTGAAAACCGCACACACGATGGCGGAACCATGCAGTCTGCGGATCATAAATAACGTCATCTGCGCTTTTGGATAAACCTCGGGGATGGAACGTGCAATCTTTTATTGATGAAATTTCCGAGCTGCCTGATGAAAAGGATGGATATTTTAGGCTTCACCTGCAAGGGACGAAAGTTGGAGTAAATAAGGGAGGGGAGAAAACACTGGATGGAACGGAAACGGTCCTGATGCTTCGTTTGCCCGAAGGCGACGAATGAATGAATGAAGCCGAGGTTCCTGATGATCAGGGACACTCATTCATTCATGGCTGCCAAGAGGCCTTCTGCATCGCCATGTAATATTGCCTCGAATCTATAACATCCACGACCATTTAATGGCAGCCCATGTGTGAAAGCCAAATGTTCACCTTGAACACCACCACCGAAGTTTTACCTTGGAGGAAAAACACAACAACATCTGAACTTAAAAAGGAATTAAATATTGGGAACAAACTCGTATTTTTGTTTAAGATCAACATTTTAAACATTTTCAATGGTTTGTTTGGCATTTCGTGTATATAGTTTAACCCCTTGTTGTTGTAAAGGATCCAATCTCGAATTTAAAGGATCCAGTGTCATAAAAGATTGAAGGTTGTGGTAAAGGATCCAGGTATGTAAAAGGATTGAAGGTTGTGGGAAAGGATCCAGGTATGTAAAAGGATCCAAGCTTATGGTGAAGGATCCAGGGATGTAAAAGGATCCAAGCTTATGGTGAAGGATCCATGGTCATAAGAGAATCCAAGGTTGTGGTAAAGGATCCAGGGATGTAAAAGGATTGAAGGTTTTGGTGAAGGATCCAGGGATGTAAAAGGATCCAAGCTTATGGTGAAGGATCCAGGGATGTAAAAGGATTGAAGGTTTTGGTGAAGGATCCAGGGATGTAAAAGGATTGAAGGTTGTGGTGAAGGATCCACGGGCCTAAAAGGATCAATGGATGTGGTAAAGGATCCAGAGATATGAAAAAGGCCTTTCTGCAATTTGGCAGCAATCCCTGTCTGTCTACATCGGTATTTAATTGCCCGTCATCTGTAAAATCCACAACCATTCAATGGCCGATGCATGAAAACCAAATCTTCACCTTGAACGTCATTCCGTGCAATCATCGCACCACCGCACCACCGCACCACCCCCAAACCCACCACCACCCCCAACGCACCATCACACCACTGCACCACCACACCACTGCACCACCGATCCACCCCCCACTGCACCACAGCCCAACCCCTCCAACACCCATTTGCACCACCGCACCACCACCCAACCGCATCACCACACCACAACAGAACCACCACAATACTTGAACGGTTTTTGAAATATCACGTACACAAAAATACATGGACAAGTGATCGGTTGGTCGGACTGAGTCAGCTTCATCAAATTTTTATAATTTATCCGTAGCTCTGCTCATCAACGAAGGCTGACCTTGCCGAGGCACAAAGAGAGAGTTCAGAGAAAACTTTACCCCGAGAAGTGTCAAGTAAATCGTTCAATTGAAATAAAATAATGATTTTAAAGGTCATATTTTTAAAAAATCCAAAAGTTTAGCTCCGTTGACCCAGTGTATATTACACCACCTTATTTAATATGTCCATTTACTGAAAAACTGGAGGATTTGGGAACGGTAAGAAGGCGATTTGTGTTCTACAGCATTCAAGTCTTTTAATGTCTTTTTTATAAAGATGCGGACATGCAGATAGGATGAAGCACCATCTTTATTCCAGGCAACAGCGACACAGGCCTTCCTCGGCCCCACCCACAGCGGCCTTATTCGGCCCCTCCCACAGCGGCCTCCCTCTGCCCCGCCCACAGCGGCCTTATTTGACTCCGCCCACAGTGGCCTCCCTTGTCCCCGCCCACAGCGGCCTTATTTGGCCCCGCCCACAGCGGCCTCCCTCTGCCCCGCCGACAACGGCCTCCCTCTGCCCCGCCCACAGCGGTCTCCCTCTGCCCCACCCACAGCGGCCTCCCTCGGCCCCACCCACAGCGGCCTCATTCGGCCGTACAGGGCACTACAAGTATAAAATTAAATGTAAATAAAATAATAGCCGGCAAAGCCGGTGTTGTGAATGAACGCGTACGTATTATGTTGAAAAGCCAGCTTTTGCTGGATCCCTTGAGAATTTCGAAGCTTTGACGCACCAAATCGCTCAATGGAGGCCGCCATCTTGCGGATGCGGAAGTATGCATAACAAATTGAAAAAAGTTCAATATGAGTTTGTTTCACCCGTCTTTGTTTGATTCACAATCTAATGCACCTCTAATTTGTAATTAAAATACTTTAAGACCAACCTCGTTCCCCAGGCCCCCCCCGGGCCTGGTTATCTTCAACGAAAATCGTCACCAAACACCGGAACCAATGAGATTCGAGCATTTGAAAAAATATTTCTAAAACCAAATCGCTCCATGGAGGCCGCCATCTTCCGGATGCGGAAGTATGCATAGAAAAATTGCGAAAAAGTTCACTATGAGTTTGTTTCACCCGTCTTTGTTTGATTCACATTCTTATGCACCTCTAATTTGTAATTTAAATACTTTAAGACCAACCTCGTTCCCCGGGCCCACACGGGCCCTGGTTATCTTCAACGAAAATCGTCACCAATTACCGGAACCAATGAGATTCGAGCATTTGAAAAAATATTTCAAAAAAGCTTTTTACCACATTTCGGACGCTGTAAACGGCGTTAAATATTCTAAAATTGACGAAGAATTATTTTTTAGAAATCTCGCGGCCGTAGGGGAAAGTTTTTCACGGCCGGAAATATCCGAAGTTGAGACGGAATTCATCGAATTAATCAAGAAGGAAATTTTATAAATTTTAATCTCATCCAGAATGCAAATGGTGTCATTTTGAACCAGGTACGGTACCTACTACACCTACCTACTACCAACTACCTAACCTACTGATGCCATAGTGATGGGTAAAATAGTGGCAAGAGGCTTTGGCTTCGCCGGCTCATTGCGGCTTTGCAGTCGGGTACTAGTAGCCGGCGTAGCCGGTGTTGTGAATAAACGCGTACGTATTATGTTGAAAACCAGATTATGCTGGATGAAACATTTGATTCACCATCTTATGCACCTCTAATTTGTAATTAATAATAATAATAATAATGCATTTATTTTATATAGCGCTTTTCAGGAAGCCCAAAGACGCTTTGACAGAGTGCAAAACATAATGCATAGCAAAACATAAAAACAATTGCAAAAAAAGAAGAATCAATAGGGAAATATTCAAAGGACCAACCTCGGCCCGCATGGGCCCTGGTTATCTTCAACTAAAATCGTCACCAAACACCGGAACCAATGAGATGCGAGCATTTGAAAAAATATTTCAAAAAAGCTTATTACGCGTTTCGGAGGGTGAAAACGGCGTCAAATATTCTAAAATTGACGAAGAATTATTTTTTAGAAATCTCGCGGCCGCAGGGGATAGTTTTTCACGGCCGGAAATATCCGAAGTTGAGACGGAATTCACCAAAAAAATCAAGAAGGAAATTTTATAAATTTTAATCTCATCCAGAATGCAAATGGTGTGATTTTGAACTAGGTACGGTACCTACTACACCTACCTACTGCCAACTACCTAACCTACTGATACCATAGTGATGGGTAAAATAGTGGCAAGAGGCTTTGGCTTCGCCGGCTCATTGCGGCTTTGCAGTAGGGTACTAGTATGGTATGCAGGTGGCTTCTGATACCTCAGGGAGATGGATGCCCCTGCCTTGCATAACTCCAGGTCACTTGTGGGCAAGGTGTAGTACCTGTCAGCCCCCCCCCCCCTTACCAGGATAACTGTCCGCAGCCATGCGGTTTTAAATGGCAGATGGCTCTGCACATCCGGTGGATGAGGGTCTAGTCGACTCCAACAGCACGGGCGGAAGAAGGTGAATTCCCCAAGGGCAAAGAGACGGAGAGGAGTGGCGACTCCCGTCTATACCACACACTTACCTGTGTGTACCAGACATAGAAAGGCGATATGATGGCAAACACGGCATCATTGCCCGAGGAGACTCGACATGATTGAAATAAAATAAAGATTTAAAATGTTTTATAACAATTTATTCTGTAAGTTTATCACCGTTGAGTCAGTGTCTATTACACCACCTTTTGACATGTTACACTAGTTATTCGTGCCTGGTGTTTTTGCCCTGAATAACGCACTTAAAAACCAGTACGTTTCCTGTTTGGAATGATTTTCAATTTTATTTTACTGCCAAACAGGTAGACAGAGTAAAACAATTATCTTACTCCTCTCTGCGCAGGTGTTAATGGGACGAATTCAGAGCCAACAAAATGGAGACACCAGGTTTTTTCCCCGATTCGTGTTCGAAATATAACATTCCATTGAAATTCAGTTTTTCTTCGATCATAAACTGACTATTGTGGAGGGACGGACAGAAGTGAACCAATTGCTTAACCTGCCTTTTGGTTGGAGAACACCTGGCCAATTAGCACTCATTAGGTAATGCTCCCTCACTTGTCCGTCCTTCAAAACCAAAGGGAATCTGTCCAAAGGTGCGTTTGATATTGCAGCTGCGGAGATTTCTCGATGTCAAGTTTTAGTTTTGTTTTCTTTCTCAAAATAAGAATGAATTACCAAATTGAACTTAAACGGATCAATATTACCGTGCACACCAATCTTACCGTGTACACCAATCTTACTGTGTACACCAGTCTTACCGTGCACACCAATCTTACCGTGCACACCAATCTTACCGTGTACACCAATCTTACCGTGCACACCAATCTTACCGTGTACACCAATCTTACCGTGCACACCAATCTTACCGTGCACACCAATCTTACCGTGCACACCAATCCTACCGTGTACACCAATCTTACGGTGCACACCAATCTTACCGTGCACACCAAACTTACCGTGCACACCAATCTTACAGTCCACACCAATCCTACTGTACGCTCCAATCTTACCTTGTATACCAATCTTACCGTACACATCAATCTTACCATGTACACCAATCTTACCGTGCACACAAATCTTACCGTGCACACCAATCTTACCGTGCACACCAATTGAACCAATTACTATCGGCCTATGGAGCGGGGAGCGTGCAGACCTCATGAGTCCGCTTGGTGCATGAGACAAGCGATTGCTCCGGGGTCAGATCATCATTGTTATCCACTATCTTCCATCCAGGTAAAGGGTTTCAATAAAGGTTGCAGGATTTCAAATTTGGTGATTTTTTCAGTCGTGACGTATTTGTCCAAGTTAATTTGTCTTTCATTTGGACCTTTCGCAGGAGAAATTGGCTTTTGTGTAATCCGGATGGTGCCAGTCGATTGTGGATACTGAACCGAATTAAAAGAGCCGATTACAAGACATTTGTTCAATACCTGTGTTTGGGCTGAAGTTAAGAGAGGACAAAATAATGTGTTTTTAAATTTAAGTGGGATTGTGCAAGGCTGCTATGTAGCAATTATTCCAACATTTTCATGCTGTTATCCCGGGAAAACAATTATATACAACGATGCAACTTTTTTTTTAGCATTCTTTAGTCATTTTTAATTATATACAATTTGTAGTATGGCAGAAGAGGGTAATATGAGCTGTCTACATTGTATACAATTTGTAGTATGGAAGAGCAGGGTAATATGAGCCCTTTACATTGTATACAATTTGTAGTATGGCAGAAGAGGGTAATATGAGCCCTTTACATTATATGCAATTTGCAGTATGGAAGAGCAGGGTAATATGAGCCCTTTACATTGTATACAATTTGTAGTATGGAAGAAGAGGGTAATATGAGCCATTTACACTGTATACAATTTGTAGTATGGAAGAAGAGGGTAATATGAGCCCTTTACACTGTATACAATTTGTAGTATGGAAGCAGAGGGTAATATGAGCCCTTTACACTGTATACAATTTGTAGTATGGAAGAAGAGGGTAATATGAGCCCTTTACATTGTATACAATTTGTAGTATGGAAGGGCAGGGTAATATGAGCCCTTTACATTGTATACAATTTGTAGTATGGAAGAAGACGGTAATATGAGCCCTTTACATTGTATACAATTTGTAGTATGGAATTGCAGGGTAATATGAGCCCTTTACATTGTATATAATATGTAGTATGGAAGTGCAGGGTAATATGAGCCCTTTACATTGTATATAATTAGTAGTATGGAAGTGCAGGGTAATATGAGCCCTTTACATCGTATACAATTTGTAGTATGGAAGAAGAGGGTTATATGAGCCCTTTACATTGTATACAATTTGTAGTATGGAAGAAGAGGGTTATATGAGCCCTTTGCATTGTATACAATTTGTAGTATGGAAGAGCAGGGTAATATGAGCCCTTTACATTGTATACAATGAGCCCTTTACATTGTATACAATTTGTAGTATGGAAGAAGAGGGTAATATGAGCCCTTTACATGGTATACAATTTGTAGTATGGAAGAAGAGGGTAATATGAGCCCTTTACATTGTATACAATTTGTAGTATGGAAGAAGAGGGTTATATGAGCCCTTTACATTGTATACAATTTGTAGTATGGAAGAAGAGGGTTATATGAGCCCTTTGCATTGTATACAATTTGTAGTATGGAAGAGCAGGGTAATATGAGCCCTTTACATTGTATACAATGAGCCCTTTACATTGTATACAATTTGTAGTATGGAAGAAGAGGGTAATATGAGCCCTTTACATGGTATACAATTTGTAGTATGGAAGAAGAGGGTAATATGAGCCCTTTACATTGTATACAATTTGTAGTATGGAAGAAGAGGGTAATATGAGCCCTTTACATTGTATATAATTAGTAGTATGGAAGTGCAGGGTAATATGAGCCCTTTACATCGTATACAATTTGTAGTATGGAAGAAGAGGGTTATATGAGCCCTTTACATTGTATACAATTTGTAGTATGGAAGAAGAGGGTTATATGAGCCCTTTGCATTGTATACAATTTGTAGTATGGAAGAGCAGGGTAATATGAGCCCTTTACATTGTATACAATGAGCCCTTTACATTGTATACAATTTGTAGTATGGAAGAAGAGGGTAATATGAGCCCTTTACATGGTATACAATTTGTAGTATGGAAGAAGAGGGTAATATGAGCCCTTTACATTGTATACAATTTGTAGTATGGAAGAAGAGGGTTATATGAGCCCTTTACATTGTATACAATTTGTAGTATGGAAGAAGAGGGTTATATGAGCCCTTTGCATTGTATACAATTTGTAGTATGGAAGAGCAGGGTAATATGAGCCCTTTACATTGTATACAATGAGCCCTTTACATTGTATACAATTTGTAGTATGGAAGAAGAGGGTAATATGAGCCCTTTACATGGTATACAATTTGTAGTATGGAAGAAGAGGGTAATATGAGCCCTTTACATTGTATACAATTTGTAGTATGGAAGAAGAGGGTAATATGAGCCCTTTACATTGTATACAATTTGTAGTATGGAAGTGCAGGGTAATATGAGCCCTTTACATTGTATACAATTTGTAGTATGGAAGAAGAGGGTTATATGAGCCCTTTGCATTGTATACAATTTGTAGTATGGAAGAGCAGGGTAATATGAGCCCTTTACATTGTATACAATGAGCCCTTTACATTGTATACAATTTGTAGTATGGAAGAAGAGGGTAATATGAGCCCTTTACATGGTATACAATTTGTAGTATGGAAGAAGAGGGTAATATGAGCCCTTTACATTGTATACAATTTGTAGTATGAAAGAAGACGGTAATTTGAGCCCTTTACATTGTATACAATTTGTAGTATGGAAGTGCAGGGTAATATGACCCCTTTACATTGTATACAATTTGTAGTATGGAAGTGCAGGGTAATATGAGCCCTTTACATTGCAAACTTTCCTAAACCCGAGCTGCCGACAGCTAGATGGGCGAGATCTGTCCTGTCCTACAGACGTGTGGCCCGCAGGATCGTTTGGAGGTATGTCCCGACCAATATATAAACTGTCACCAAGGTGTTTCTCATACAGGTAGAGGCATCGGTGTGTGCCCTTCCTCGGATGTTTAGCCGGAAGACTCGTCTGCTGGCACAGGTTGTTGGCGTACCTTAAGAATCCCTTGGTGACTCGTGACGACAAGTGGAGTTATCACCTGAACCTAGCTGGAGAGATTAAACATTCCTGACCAAAACACAAAACACAGGAAGCAAGTGGTCTTCTTAAGAGATTTCTTGACACCAAAGGTTACATCGCGTACACAATGTGGTTGTTGTTTGGTACATCATCTCCAACACTATAAACAAAACCACATTCCCAGGTTGTTTGCATGTCACATGTGAACCTCTATCCTCAGCTACAAATGGCAGCCATGGTAATACACGCTTGTCCCATTTTAGCAGAACCTCCCCATCCCGACTCCCAACAAATCTCCCGACCTGGTGCCGTTTTTCCAGGCCAAACCGAGCATGAAGCATATTTCCCAGTTACACATCCAGTCGACTATTTTGTGCTTTCGTGGTCAGTTTGTGCACTTCATTATCTTTAGATACGCCATAAGTAGCTGCAGCTAATGCGCATGATCTCCAAGATGCTTGTGACAATCCCAGGTAGTGCGTTATATCAACAGGTAACAAAAGGTATTTTTCTGCTCAATTCGTTCCACTTTCATTCAATATCAAAAGCTGCTTATAAAGTATGAATTACGGACGATTCACACTAATCGAAAAATTATTAAAATTCTCCAAGAACATTACCGTCACGTATTTTAGTCTTACCTGTATTCTTGGAGAGAACCGGTGTTCATGTGCTCCAACACGAAAAATCTCTGGGTCAACTTTTCCAGGAACAAGGAACATGTTAGGTATGCGCTCGTTACTTTGCACAATCTCACTCTCAATTCCCGAGATCCAAAATGGAATAGCATTAAAGAATCCCCAAAGATATTCCCGAAAGTCTTTCCTTTCCTATATCCATGATTTTTTGGGGATCCGTAATCCCTGATAGACCTTAATTACCCCCACCGTTTCTGAATATCTCATCTTGCTTGTTTCCGGTTTATCTATAATAATAAATGTGTGTGTGTGTGTGTGTGTGTGTGTGTGTGTGTGTGTGTCAGTGTGTCTCCTCCATAACTCCAAAACCATGAAACGTAATGAACCAATACTTTGCATGCGTAATAAGAGAATCCCAAAGGAGTGCATGGATAAAAACTGGGTGTTTGGGGAAATTTAAATACCATTTTTATAACATAATTAATGAGAGTGCCCTTTTGCTTTTGAAAGCCATGGCACTACAGGAAACAGCGCTCTTTTTTTTACGTATGCAATTTTTTTTTTTTACACCACATCGCAATGTTTTACCTTGTTCTGTGATCTGCTTTTATTATATTAATATAGTTCTCTGAATATACCTAGAAAAACCTTAGAACCTCGAATCGATCCTCATGTTTGGAACTATTCCATGTTGAGCTCCAGCTGGTGAGGCATAGGCTGACATTTTGTGTGATCTCTGTGGTGAATTTAATTTCGCTAATTTCCTACATGATTTTCACTTTTGAAGAGCTCTATTTAATGGTAAATCTTTGTGGTTGCCATTTTCGTGTTCGGTGTACTTTATCCGTGCTGTCCGCCTGGAGAACAAATGATACCTTTTTTGCAGTCGGAACTGCTGCGAAGCTAAATTCCATAATTTAATTTATTTTTAAATTCAGCCCAGGTTAAGAGATTATCGCATTTTAGTTGTAAAAAGTGTGTGAAATTAAATGAAGGCACGAACATTGCCTGGAGACGTCCAGTAGACCCCATGAGAGAAGGGAGGCGAAGCGGTGGCGTGAGAGTCTAGAGGGATAGGGAGTGGGAGGATGTGGGAGGATTGAGGGGAAAGGGTGGGAGTCCAAAGGGATGGTGGGAGGAGGGAGGAGAATGGGGGAAGGAAGTGAGATGGGAAAGTGTGGGATGGGAGTCAAGAGGAAGGAGTTGGGGTGAGAGGAGGCAGGGGTTGGGGTTGGATGAGGGAGCGGAAGGGATGAGAGGAGGAACCTGGCATTGCCTGGGAACACCAGGTACCTTTGCCAGTAAATAATAAAAGGCAATTGTGTTACGGAGTCCTCAAGGATCTCCTGGTCGCGGTAACCTCCGAACCCCGAGAGGAACCCCGGCAGAAAAATATGTTACCCTGTGTTGAAAATCAATAGTGAAACCACAACAATGATTATAAATGAACAAACTTGTATTATAAATCACACACAGGTAATACGGTAAAGCAAATGGCCATTAAGAGTGCACTCTATATATCTCTTATATACAGTCAGGTCACTCACGGCATGGTCAGCGAGTGCAACGACACTCCTCAATGTCTCTATGACTTTTCCCAAGGAGAATGGGATTCGCTCCAGCGGTCGATGGAACGAAATCCGGTCGAAGCCCGAATCTCGCTCTCCAGTCGATCTCCAAAGCGTGTACAGTGGGCAAGGGTGCTCTTCCCACCAAACTGTACAACGGCACCCTCCAGAGGTGCACCTTCACCGCTCCCTCAGCAAACCGCAACGTAATTGGAGACGAAGCGGTCGCACCCACTCATCCCCGACAGACGGTAGGATGTTGGGGGTGAAGATGACACGAGGCAAACGTTCACAGGTGTCCGAAGCACGGGGTTCAAAATGGCCGACGGCTCTGGCTTGAGCCGATGCGACGAGGCAAGGATTCGTCGGAATCTCAGTGCCCCAAATCTGTCTACGCAGATTTCTCCACTCCAGCGAATATTCTTATCGCCAGATGTCCCTTCCAGGAACTCAAAATCCCCTCGCGGCTGTCGGTAACCCTGGCTCGTTACGGAGCGCTGACGTCACGCGTCCTCTCCGACTTTGCTCGCCCTGCTTTGTCCTCTTCACCTCATTGTCTTCTCCTTCGGTTTCCTGTTTCACTTACAGTCATCCTTTTTAACTTTTGATAACCGTTCGTGAATAATAAACCTTGTGAAACTAATAATAATACATAATATCAGAAACATGTCCAGTGGGTGAAAACCACCCCAGCGGAAGTGACGAATCCATAACAATTGTTATACTATGAAAGCAAGACATTGTGAACGACGTGGCCCGGATAACTCTGAAAGGCTGATGTGTCTATCAAAAGACCACAGACGCCGTCTACAACATTCACCTCTGGTCAGAATTTGCAGAAAGAATGTGCGGAAAGGAAAGACTATAAACTTATTCTTAATCACATTCTCAACGCATAACTAACCACATGAAAACGATGATTTATTACAGGATAACACCAATTGGTGGTACCATGATAAGCACAAAGGTCACTCTATCTGGTCAGGATAACACCAATTGTTGTTACCATGATAAGCACAAAGGTCACTCTATCCGGTCAGGATAACACCAATTGTTGTTACCATGATAAGCACAAGGGTCACTCCATCTGGCCAGGATAACACCAATTGGTGGTACCATGATAAGCACAAAGATCACTCCATCTGGCCAGGATAACACCAACTGGTGGTACCATGATAAGCACAAAGGCCACTCTATCTGGTCAGGATAACACCAACTGGTGGTACCATGATAAGCACAAAGGTCACTCCATCTGGCCAGGATAACACCAATTGGTGTTACCATGATAAGCACAAGGGTCACTCCATCTGGCCAGGATAACACCAATTGGTGGTACCATGCTAAGCACAAAGGTCACTCTATCTGGTCAGGATAACACCAATTGGTGGTACCATGATAAGCACAAAGGTCACTCTATCTGGTCAGGATAACACCAATTGTTGTTACCATGATAAGCACAAAGGTCACTCTATCCGGTCAGGATAACACCAATTGTTGTTACCATGATAAGCACAAGGGTCACTCCATCTGGCCAGGATAACACCAACTGGTGGTAACATGATAAGCACAAAGATCACTCTATCTGGTCAGGATAACACCAACTGGTGGTACCATGATAAGCACAAAGGTCACTCTATCTGGTCAGGATAACACCAATTGTTGTTACCATGATAAGCACAAAGATCACTCCATCTGGCCAGGATAACACCAACTGGTGGTACCATGATAAGCACAAAGGCCACTCCATTTGGCCAGGATAACACCAATTGGTGGTACCATGATAAACACAAAGGTCACTCTATCTGGTCAGGATAACACCAATTGGTGGTACCATGATAAGCACAAAGGTCACTCTATCTGGTCAGGATAACACCAATTGGTGTTACCATGATAAGCCCAAAGGTCATTCTATCTGGTCAGGATAACACCAATTGTTGTTACCATGATAAGCACAAAGGTCACTTCATGTGGTCATCGTCGAAAGGATGATTATTCACTTTTCTGGTTTAATTCCACAATGAATGGGGATCCAAGTTAAGCCGCCATGTTGAAGCTTTTCAAGTAGGCAGGCCTCTAGTGTACCGAGATTTTCATCATTTCAACTCAAGCTTATCAAATAATGATTTAAAGAGCTGTTTTGTTGCTGCTGAAGATAAGATATATGAATTGCGGCCATTGTTGCCTCAAACACTGCATGAGAGCATTATTCAAAGCCATTCTTTCAGAGAGGTTTTATGATAACTATGAATTTACTATTCTCGGCAATTTTCTGATGGATTCTTATCCCGTTGGATCCTCTTATAAAGGAGTGAGAGAGAGAGAGTAACAAGGTGTTGTAGATACAGGTGTTGTTACTCTGTGTGGAAGCTTCAGGCCCAGATGACTGTCTGAATTTTATGTTCGATTTGACAACAATTTAGAGTTGTAGTTTTTGAACGTTGTATAATTAACGTCCTTCTTTATGGACTCAAGATGGAATCCTTTAATAATATGGGGATGATGATACAGCTCAAAATATGGTTAAAACATTCATGAAAAGACTTTGTGGAAATATATCCAAGATTCATTGCATGAAAGAAAATGTGGAGGAATTTGTTTTATTTAACGGACTCTTTACACCATTTTGCTGATATTCGTCATAACTGAGGGGATAAATGGAGACATCTTTGGGAATCAATGTTAACCATTTGCTAACTTTGTTGCTTTAATAAGAATTTTGATCTGTTTTTGATGAGACTTTGTGTTAAGGAGAGACTGATGTTACGTACCATATAATTCGAAAAAACCTATCAGAGGTTGAAAGGAAATGATTCATTCAACTGTTGAAAAGGGGTTTTGCCCGTAGCTCCATGGAGCGCCGCTCTCCACTATTGGCTTGGGCTCCAGCGTAACATCAGTCTCTCCTTGAATTTGTGGAATCGAAATCTCTCAAATGATCAGAACCACCTGCGATAAAAGCAACGCATAAAGTGTGTTTCTCTCACATTCCGGACATGTCCATGGCCTCTCTTTTAACGGATTTTCTCCGGTCAAGCTCCCTCTGCTCTCCAAGTCCTCCGACCATCCCTTGCTCCTCCAGGATATCCGTGTTCTTCCAGTAACTCCCTCCATGTTAAACTCCCAAAATCCAAGCTCACTGCACATCTCATCGGAACTCTTTCGTTCTTCCTTTCTTCCATTTCCTGAGGCTATTTTATTCTACTCTTCCCTCCATTGTTTCAAACAGGAAGTGCACCGCCTTCTCATTTCATCCCGTATCCCTACCCGTGATCTTTTTTTTAAACCTCAATTAACCCTCTTACCTGTGTTCAGGTCACTGCGTTTGCTCCCCTCCTCTTTCTACTCTTTTATTACCTCTGTCACCGAAGGTTATGTGTTCACACCTGATTGTCCGTCTGTCTATCTGTGAGCACAATATCTCAAAATGCCATGAACGGATTCGGACGTAACTTGATGGATAGGTTGAGTATGTGACAAGGATAAATTGATTCGACTTTTGTGAAGAGCCGGATCTGGATAATATAGTTTTTACATTTTTAGGATGTATTGAGTGAGTGATATATTGAGTGAGTGATGTATCACCATTGAGTGATAAAGGTCAAAAACGATACATCGGACGATATTTCAAAAAGTTTTGGCCGGATTATGACAAACTTAGGTGGATTCGTTGGGTATGTGACACGAACAAGCCAAATAGATTCGGATCAGGTCCGAACCCAGATCAGACCTTTCAGTGGGACACAACACGTGACCTGTTAAACCTGGCGGGCGTATGCTCTTCTACCAAGTGCCGCTCTAGTTATTCGTTCAATCCCTTACATTTTGTGTCCAACACCTGTCGCTTCCTTGCCTTCTTACACTCCATCACCTCGCTCTTTCATGATCCTTGATCAAGTATGGGAGGGATGGGGTTAGGGAATTGCCAAATGAAATATTCGTGCAAAGTAACTATTCATATTTCTCGATTAAATCCATAAATTGCTGCCTCGTAATTTTTGACAAACTCTGGTGCATTCAGGTTAATTTAAGACAAGCAACTTTAATAAATACAGTCAATAAATACCAATAAACAAAGCAAATGTAAAACGTGGAGCAATTATCTTCTGGCTGAAATCTCTTTGAGGTTAAATGTAACTTCTTGGAGAAAAGAATTAGAAAACCACTCGGTAGAGCGCACACCTCCGCAAGGTTGAACGGGTCACGTTTTGTATCCAACAGATAGGTCGGATCTGGATTCGGACCTGAACCAAAATTTAATCGGCTTGTTCTTGGCCCCCACACCCAACTCATCCACCTAGTGTTGTCGTAACATTTCAAACTTGGCCTTCAAGGCCAGACAGCGACTGGGCATCGTCCGTCGTACAACAAAGTCTTTCCTTTGCACACCTGAGCTCCTATCTACCTACAAGGCTTTCATCCACAGCATGATGGAGTGCTTCTCTCCACTCTGGGCTGGTGCTCCTGCCTCTCATCTTGCTCTGCTTGATGCCGTGGAAACCAAGGCTTTCAAGATCATTGGAATCTCTCGTGATGAAGTTTAATTTATGTGTCTATCACTTTACCATCGCCGACAGGTCGGTGGTCTCTCTGTCTTCTTCCGCCTCATTCTCTGATCTTGAACCGCCTGCCCTCTCCGTGCTCTGTCCCCCAGGTATCTGCAGATGCACCCGGTCCACCAGAAAAACCCTTCCTAGTGAACCTGCCTCAATCCAGAACCAGTGCTCACCTCCATTCATTTAGTCCTCCATTTCCCCACATGTGGAACCATCTTCCACACTTTTTCAATCGAATTAGTCCTTCCAGGTCTTCAAGAGAGCTGTTCATCATCCAGTCAGGTCCCATCCAAAACCATGATCTTTTTTACACATGTTAAATCACCTCCACCTCTCCCAAACATTTTCCTTATGTATCCATCTTGTCCACTCCTTGCGTTCTCCCCAACCTCATTATCATTACCTGCATCCCCTTGTTTGTCCATCTCAGTCTACCTTCTGCTTCTGTCCTGCTTTTGGTGGTTCCCCTTTCTCCTGCTGTTCCTTTTGTCAGGTTGTGTCCTGATCTGTTCTGTATCCTATCCTTTCCACGAACCTCGACCAGGTTTATAAAAAAATCCATCCATACCTTTTTGAAATACAGTATCGTGTTATATATCGTTTTTGGTCCCATCTTTCGATGGTGAAGAATCACTTAAAAATATATTATCCGGATCCGGATCTTCACCAAAGTCGAATCAATTTCTCCTTATCACAAACCCAACTTGTCCATCAAGGTTCGTCCCAATTCGTCCATAAATGTTTGAGATATCCTGCGCACAGACAGGTGTGAATACGTATGCAACCTCTGTCCACCTTTGGTGACACAGGTAAAGAAGCATCCTTCACTTACTAACCATTTTTTTTAACCAATAATGTAATTGACATCAAGTTCACAACTCATTTGCTGAAACAAGACATAAACGTCTCTATTAAGATTTCAGTGAATAATGTTTTGCAAACGAGATCAATCTCAATGAAAGTAAGTAAATATGTATGTCTTGTATTCTCTGTAATAGTCTCTTTTTATCCCAAGACCCTTTCCAAAGGTTGTTTGTAGTTCAGGTATGAGCACTCACCCCATGAGGTCACGTGCTCACTTTGCTTTACCCAAATTGAGTTTCCAAAAATCTCATTATGATCGCAGCATGAATCTATTGGAAGCTTGCAGGGCGATATCAAATAACCATGATGAGGTGAACATGTATGTGTAACGCAGTATAATGAGTGTTAGAGAGTTTGGCATAACATGATTGTGCAGGCGTTGCACACTATAACATTTCAAGTCGAAAGAATCATTGGTTGGAAGGTGTGACGTGTCATGAACATTGTCTTTATTAAGGAACAGGGGTCTTGCTGTAACCTTGTAATGCAACAACCCTTACTGAAACATTATTCACTGAAACATTATTCACTGAAAACATTATTCAGGGGTCTTGCTGTAACCTTATCTTCCCCCATCCAAAACCTTGATCTTTTCTACCCCCACTAATTCACCCCAGATCCACCTTGTTTGTAATTCCAACTTCTTTCCTGGTAGTCCTGGCAGTGTCCATATGTTTTATGCCTCTCCCACCCCCTTTCCCATGCCTCCCCCCCAAAGCCCTCTCCCTCCCACAGATCTCTCGATGTCTCCATGTCTCTCGGTTCCTGCTCTCAAATGTTGTGTTTGTGTCCTTCCCCCTCTCTCCCCATCTTGTCTACCGCTCCCGATGCTTTTTGTTTTATGTGTCGGTTTGTCGGTTATGTGTCGGTTTGTCGGTTTGTCTTTCTGTGTGATAAATGTTCGCTCCTTCACGAGCCTCGATCTTGTATACAAAAAAAACCAAAAAAAAACAAACAAAAAACAACCAAGTGGTAATAATTAATTTAATAATTTAATTCAATGATTATTTAATTATTTAATTTAATAATTAATGTAATTTTAATTTAGTGGTAATAATGTATCTATTGAATTTATTATACTAGTGAGATACCCGTGCTATGCACGGTTGGGAGGCCAGAAGCAAACAGGCAATGCAGATACGACGAATGCTAAAGCATGAAACCAATAAATTCCACATTCCTGTCGCACCTTCAGTAGGGTGGTCCAAAAATTTGAAGATTGGATTTTCATTTCTCCACAAGCCTGCCCCTATTCCCATTGAAGAAAGTAGTTTGTGGTGAAAATTTGAGCTTGATTGGACAATACTTAGAGGTTGCTCAAAATGTTGACAAATTTTAATGAATAATAAGAAACAGAATTTTTAGCATCATACATGAATTCATAGATAATTATCTACTTTCAATTACTCAGATTATTTATTATTGTTATTGTTGTTGTTTGTTTGTAAACTAATAAATAATTATGCACAATGTACCATTGTACAATGTACATGTATGTTCAATTGTTCATTGTTCATTCATATAGTGAAATTGAGATTAAAAACAAAACAGTAGATTAAACATTCATGTATTAATTTGACAATAAATCATTTATCGGAAAAAATAAATCATCCATCAGAAAATATAAAATATCTATCAGAGACGATAAAACCAATCTATCAGAACAATCAAAACAAAGTAAACATCAGAATACACATAATTTGAATGATTTCACGTAACATTGTTTTCAGAAACTTGTGTTTCAAAACATTGCCTACTTCTTTGACAAGATGGCTTTGGTTGACACTGGAAAGTTTTCACGATGAAGTTTCACAACTCTCAACACAAATTGCTTCTGCTCTTCATTCTTGATCAGTGTGTCATGGAAAGTTTGGATGAGAGCAACAGCTCGCTCAGCACAGTCATTGATAACCTTCATGCTGCGTATCTTCTTCCCTAGCTCTTGGTATGAGTTGTCTGTTTTCCAGAGGTGTGGCTCCTTTTCCAGAAAACTATGGGGGATACTTCTTTGTCAGACTCTGAGACTGGGTCAAAGCCTGAAGGCTTTAGCATCTATCCGATGAAGATTGTTTGGCTTTGGAGCCCGCTTGAAGTTCTTCACCATCTTTGCCTTTGTCTCATCATCCACCCGGCTATCAAAAAGACCTAATGCAGAAAGGTGTTCTGACAAATACCAGAGGTGTCTAGTGAATGCTTTGACAGCAGTTTCATAGACAACCATATCTGGGTAAGAATCAAGGGTTGAAAGAAGAAGCAAAGATTTACTCTTTGCAGAGTTGCCACCATTGCTGGAGTGATCACCTTGATGGGAGCCTTTTTCGCCTGTTTGGCAGAAGATGGACTTTGGAGTTTGAATTCACTGTCCCCTGAATCGGAGCTTTCAATCTCAGACTCATCATCATCATCAACCACAGCCAATGTTGATGGAGCAGATGGCATTGCTGTTAGAGTCTCAGCAGCATGTTTCTTCATTCTCAAGCCTGATACGCTTCCTGTTCTCCTTCACTGCCAGAGTGTTGTCCACAGATCCCATACGTGAACTTGAGGGATCCTCACGCTGCATGATAAGGAATGCTTTGTCTTCTTCATTCGTCATTTTCTCAAGCGCATCATTTGGTGAGATATCGAAGAGGGATTGAAGATCATCTTTGAACATCTGCTCCTTCACTCTATAGTTTTCGAATGTCTTGGTTCTATTTTTCTTTACCAGTTTGTAGGCATCATACAACTTCAAAAGTTGGTGCTCACAGGAATCTACTCTCAGCACTGGAATTCGTGCTTTCTCC